>NC_058132.1:234280923-234298928 GCF_016433145.1 Gracilinanus agilis | reverse complement strand
GATTTCGTGAGGGCTGTTTCACCCCTTTATAGCCTGGAAATGCCTTGATTCCACTTACCTTCCACGCTGTGCCCTGTTGTGGGGGTTCCTCTTTTCGTCTGGACTTGTTTTTATGTCCCCTTGAGGAGTTTTGTGTGTTTTGGTCAGGAGAGGTTAAGAGCTGCTTCTTACTCTGCCGCCATCTTAACCCAGAAACCCAGTTATTTCACTTTTTGAGGTGTTGTATTTCTTTTTTTTTAGGAAGCTGTTTCCTTCAGTAAATTTCTGTTCTAATCTGTTAATTTTTTATCATTTTGTTTCTTTTCTAAGTCTCTTGTTATTTTTATTTTTTTTATTATTTTTGAGGTCTTCCAGGAGTTCATTTGGGGCTTGACATCCTTGCAAATCTTTCTTTGAGGCTCCACTTGTTTTTATTCTTTATTTCTTTTGCTATCCTCTTCTTGCATTTTGGTTATCTCTGTTGTCAGAATATTTTTCTAGCATCAGGCTTTTTCTCTGTATTTTGCTCATTTTGGAGTTATTTTTTTCCCTTGACTTTTGTCTAGATTCAGAAGCTTAGCTCTGTTCCTGGGGTGGAAGGAGTATTGCACTGTGCTTATATTGTCTTCTATTCTGGGGGTTGGCATCAAACTCATCTGTCTTGGTCTCAGATTGAGTACTTAGCAGAGGCAGCCTGTTTGGCCAGTTTTAAGAAACATTTGAAGCCTTTCAGTTCTCAGCCATTCCAGCTAGTTTAATTGGGGCCTGGTCTATCCTGTATAGCCTGGATTTTTTGGACGGAGTTCTTCCCATTACTGCCTAGGTTAGGTTACTCTTGACCTCTGCTATGGCTGTACTATGCATGACTACATTCCTTCCATGGAAACTTTTTTTACATTGTGTTTCCACTCTTCCCCTGCTGAGCCTAGACTCAACTGGCTGTGCACTTTCCTTTGCTGCTTGTACTATATCACATCCAAATTCTGTTGAGTTTATTCAGCACTTTCTCCTCCCTCCCCAGCAAGATGGGTCCTCCTTGCTGTCACTCCATGCTGTTGTGGACCAGAGCACTGCTTCATTCCTTCTGTTGGCTCTGCCGCTCCAGGATTCAATTTAAGGTGTTTTTGTTCTGCATTCATTTGAAGGGCAATTGGCAGACTCCAAGGGTTTCTTACTCCACCATATTGGCCACCAGAAATATGAGCTAAGGATAGCTTTCTTTCAACTATTCCATCTACTCCACATTACATTGCTACATATGTTATTTCCCTTAAGAAAAAATATTTTCAGAACTGACACTCTTATGTATAAAATTAAAACATTAGTATGGATTTGCACTCAAATTTTATGGATTTTCTGAATAGCACTATATCTAAAATATCCACTTTTATCTCTACTTCCTAATAATGTGTCCAAGGAAGAAACCATAATTACATATCGTGATACTTTGAAAATTTGATAAATGTCTGTTTTGTTGAGATCAAAGGTAACCTCAACATTCACAAGACCATTGCCAGAAAAGAAGGGATTAGTGCTAGTTTTCTTGCTCATCATGCCACAAAAAATGGCTTTCCCTTGCCATAATGCTGGGTAGATGTCAGGGGTGACATGCCACTACCCTGTAATCTGCTGTACTCAAGGGCATTGTTCTTGTATATTGTACAATGAAACCATAGTTTTTCCTTTCTGAATTTCTTGACTATTCAAAGAGAAGTGAGATGATCTGAGGTTGTAAGCATTCTCTCCATAGATTATACCAATTCTTAATAATATTTAATTCTAGATATTCTGAATCAGGGAATGGGGTACTAGATAATGAAATGGCCTTTGAGTCAGTAATACATAGGTTCAGTACTGACTGTGATGCATAATAACTATGTGACCCGGGACGATTTACTTAACTTTTTAGTACACAGACTTATTTCTGTTTTGCACTGAGAGAAGTTCCTTTATCAGGAAGCTCTTAGACATATGAAATCACAGTTCTATAGGAAAAAAGGGACGAGAAGAGAAGCCAAGGCTCTGTTAACACATCACAAATTATACTTTATAAATGTCTGTGAATTGACCGCCTTTCTGTGCTAGAGTTGATACTAGGACAGAAGGTAAACTTTTTAAAATTAAATAAATTATTGTCATCTAAAAAGACTTTCATAAAATTGCTTTTCTTTTTAAAATATTTCTTATAGGGGATGACTTTGTGAGTAAGGAAGAAAAATATTAAGAAGAAAATGTCAACAGTCAAAAGATATTAAAACTATTTTGAAGAAGATTTTTAAAGAAATGAATATAATGTAAAATCAAAATTTATCAAAATTTTAAATCACATATAAGTGTGTACATTGATAGATATGTGTATACACACAGATATCTTTATAGCATTTATAAGTAAGTCCAAAACTATAGATGTATTTCTCTGTGATTACCAATTTTTGTAATCAGAAGACTGCTTATGTATATTGATTTAGTGCATTGGTATCATTTAGAAATCTGCATTCACTATTGCATTAATCAGCAGCATAGGACACCAGATCAATAGAAATGAACTAAATGTGCATTAGAATGGAGAAGAAGAATGTATATATTCAAGGGAAAAGTCATTGCATAATCATTAAAATGCAGAATTTTCATTTGACATGAATGCATAAGAACTATACATATTGTTTTGGAAATAGTAAAGTATTTTTTTTAGTAAAGAGGATTGAAATGGGCTTGGAATCAGCCCATGTCTTTTTTCCCCTTTTTCCCTTAAGCCCACATACTTCTAAAATGATTGGATATGGTGGTAAACCTGTCTTGGACTAAGACTCTTAATAGCAAAAGCCAGCCAAGAGTGAATTATTATAAATTGGATTGTTACCCATAAAATAGACTACCTAGCTTATTTATTCTCCTATCTCATTCTTTCCTTCACCCCCACTCATTTCCAACATTATGGCAAGAAACAATTACTGATCTGATACCTGGGCAACTTCTAACTCTTTATCATAAAAGGTTAAACTCTAAACCTCATTGTAAAAGGAAGAAATCTGATGTAAACACTATCCTTCAACCACTTGCAAATTATTTCCCCTTTCCTCTTTTTATCAGCCTGTAAAAGAAATACAGAGCTTTGATTATTAGTTGCTTATATTTCCTGAGGTCCTCACATCATATGTACCTCCCTGCACTCCTAGTTAGAAGGCCCAAAGCCCACATCACAATGGGGAGCATAAATGTGTGTGTGTGTGTGTGTGTGTGTGTGTGTGTGTGTGTGTGTGTGTGCATTTTGAGTGTGAAATTTCAGGTAGATGTGTTCCAAATATAAACCTTCAATAGACTCTGAACTTTGAGTTGGACTTATTTGGAGAGTTATTTACAATTTGTTGCCCATAAAGCTTGTATCTCTAATCAAATTTTCATTGTACTGGTTTCTCAAAATCAGCAAAACTCTTGGATTTAAAAAAAAGAGTGGGGCAGATGGGTGGCTCAGTGGATTGAAAACCAGGCCTAGAGACGGGAGGACCTAGGTTCAAATCTGGCCTCAGATACTTCCTAGCTATGTGACCTTGGGCAAGCCCCTTGACCCCCATTACCTAGCCCTTACCATTCTTCTGCCTTGGAAGCAATAGAGAGTATTGCTTCCAAGACAGAAGGCAAGGGTTTAAAAAAATCAGCAAAATTCTACTCAAAGTCTGTTCTAACCCAAATTAATTTTATTGCCCAATGTAGGGGTTCTTAGTCTTGGTTTCACAGTAGTTCAAAGGATTCATGTATATATGTCACTGAATCTATGAACTTGTATGAAGGAAAAACTCTTATTTTCATTAATTTCTAACAGAAATTTATTCAATTGTATAAAATTTAATTGTCTAAAACATTTTGGAAAGAGTCTATAGATCTCACCACAATATCAAAAGTTTACATGGTACATGCACATACACACAAGCACACAAGGTGAATATTTACAGATATTAATCACAAATCTGGTACTAACTCCTAGCATTATGTTTTTTTTTTTCTGGGAGCAATGGGATGGTTACAGAGTAAAAGCTTCTATCTGTGAAAAAAAAATGGATCTCTCAATGAATACAAAGTCATGATTGTTACAATAATATAGATTTGATATTGAAGATAAAGACTAGATCTACATACTATGATGTGTATTTCTACATACACACTATAATTTATAAATATAGATGTAGAAAAATCTGTACAGGTGTGTGTTAGAGAGAGATCTAAACAATTGTAAAAATATTGATTGGTCATGGGTAGGACAATCTAACATAATAAAAATGACCATTCTACCCAAATTAATTAATTTATTTAGTGCCATACCTATCAAACTACCAAAAAACTTTTTACTGAATTAGAAAAACTATAACAAAGTCCATTTGGAAGAACAAAAGATCAAGAATATCAAGGGAAATAATGAAAAAAAAAGTGAAGGAAGGTGGCCTAGCAGTACCAGATATTAAACAATACTATAAAGCAGCAGTCATAAAAACAATATGGTACTAGTGAAGAGACAAAAGGGAAGATCAATGGAATAGACTTGTGGTAAGTGACATCAGCAAGACAGTGTGTGATAAACCCAAAGAGCCCAGCTTTGGAGACAAAAATTCACTATTTGACAAAAACTGCTGGGAAAAATTGAAAACGATATGGGAGAAATTAGGTTTAGATCAGTGATTCCCAAAGTGGGCACCACTACCCCCTGGTGGTTACTGCAGTGATCCAGGGAGGTGGTGATGGCCACAGGTGCATTTATCTTTCCTATTAATTGCTATTAAAATAAAAATAATTAATTCCCAGGGGCGCTAAGTAATATTTTTCTGGAAAGGGGGCAGTAGACCAAAAAAGTTTGGGAACCACTGGTTTAGATCAACATCTCACACCCTATACCAAGATGAATTCAGAATGGGTGAATTACTTGAATATAATTAAGGAAATTATAAGTAAATTAGGTGAACACGAAATAGTATATTTGTCAAATGTATGGGAAATGAAAGATTTTAAACCAAGCAAGACTTGGAAAAATTACAAAATGTAAATAAATAACTTTGATAACATCATATTAAAAAGGTTTTATACAAACAAAACCAATGAAACCAAACTTAGAAGGGAATCAACAAATTGGGAAAAAATCTTTATAACAAAAAACTCTGACAAAGGTCTAATTACTTGAATATATAAAGAGCTAAATTGGTTGTAAAAAAAATCAAGCCATTCCCCAATTGATAAATGGGGAAGGGACATGAATACACAATTTTCAGATAAAAAAATAAAAACTATCAACAAGCACATGAGAAAGTGTTCTAAATCTCTTATAATTAGAGAAGTGCAAATCAAAACAGCTCTAAGGTACTACCTCACCCCTAGCAGATTGGCTAAAATGACAGCAAAGGAAAGTGGTGAATGTTGGAGGGGATGTGGCAAAATTGGGACATTAATGCATTGCTGGTGGAGTTGTGAATTGATCCAACATTTCTGGATGGCAATTTTGAACTATGCCCAAAGGACTTTAAAAGACTGTCTGCCTTTTGATCCAGCCATACCACTGCTGGGTTTGTACCCCAAAGAGATCATACGGAAAAAGACATGTACAAAAATATTTATAGCTGCACTCTTTGTAGTGGCAAAAAAAATGGAAAACAAGAGTATGCCCTTCAATTGGGGAATGGCTAAACAAATTGTAGTATATGCTGGTGATGGAATACTACTGTGCTCAAAGGAATAAAGAACTGGAGGAATTCCATGTAAACTGGAATGACCTCCAGGAATTGATGCAGAGTGAATAGAGCAGAACCAGGAGAACATTGTACATAGTGACTGATACATTGTGGTAAAATCAAATGTAATGGAATTCTGTACTAGCAGCAATGCAATGACCCAGGACAATTATGAAGGACTTATGAAAAAGAACGCTATCCACATCCAGAGAAAGAACTATGGAAGTAGAAAAACAGAAGGAAAACAAATGTTTGAATGCATGGGTTGTTGTGGATATGATTTGGGATGTAGACTCTAAACAACCACCCCAGTGCAACTATGAACAATATGGAAATAGGTCTTGATAGATGACACATGTAAAAACCAGTGTAAATGCATGTCAGCTTGGGGGTGGGGGATTGTGGTGGTTGGTGAAAGGAAGAGCAAGAATATGAATCATGTAAGCATGGAAAATTTTTTTAAAAAGAAAAATGGACAAAGGATTTTAGAAAGGGCAGCTTGTAGAAGAGAGTAAAATTATTAAAATTATTATATGAAAAAATTCTATAAATCACTAGCAATGAAAGAAAAGAAAATTAAAACAACTTTAAGATGCCACTTCACACTTATCAGATTGGCTAATGCAACAGCAAAGGAAAATAACAAATGATATAGAAGATGCAGAAAAAGAGGTATTCTAATAGACTGTTGGTTTTGTTTTAAGTCCTCCAAACATTCTGGAGAATAAATTGTAACTATATCCAACGAGTTATAAAACTTTACATAACCTTTGACCCAAGAATACCACTACTATATCTGTATTCCAAAGAGATTTAAAAAAATAAAAGGGACCTATATTTACAAAAATACTTATAGCAGTAAAGAATTTGAAATTGAAAGGATATCCAGCAATTAAGGAATGGCTGAAGAAGTTGTGGTATATGATTGTAATCAAATACTATTGTGCTAGAAGAAATAATGAGAGAGATAGTTTTAGGAAAATGTAAAAGGCCTATATGAATGTTTGAAAATACAATGAGCAGAACCCAGAGCAAGTTGTATATTGTAACAGCAACATTGTAATGATGATCAATTGTGAAAGACTTAACTACTCAGATCATTACAATGATCTATGATAATTAAAAGAAGTTCATGATGAAACTTGATATTCTTGCTGGCTGAGAGAACTGATGAACTCTGTGAAACATCCATTTCTTTCACTTTAATATTTTTTTTCCTTTTTTTGTCACTTGGTTAATATGGAAATATGTTTTTCATGACTTCACAAACATAATTTATATCATATTATTTGCCTTCTCAGTGGGTGGGAAGGAAATTTGGAGAAAGCAATAATTTGAAACTCAAGATTAAAAAATATGAATGTTAAATAAAAATAAATAATAACAAATATTTTAACTATCTATGCCCAGGGTAAATGTACAAATAATGAGAAATTAAAGGATGGTTCAATGATTCCATGATAGTGTTAGGTAATCTGATGGATAGCCTCTGTCCTTTTTTACTATCAGTGTGATCTCAGGAGAATGCAAGAACAAACTTTATGTGTGGGATGAATTGCAATAGGTAGGGCATGAATGAGAAGGGTAGAAGTTAGGCTGCCATGGATATGATGAGATTTGTATAACTGAAGGAAATACCTTTATTTATAAATGACAGAGTAGCAGAGGCATTAGGGTATGTTTTAAAGAAGATATGAAAAGGAGTCTAAGCTACATATTTACTAGCAACATGTAATTCAGTCTTAATTGTGTAAGTTCTGGGGAATATCTCCATTTTATTATTTTTGGTATATTGGTTCTTTGATTATCTGAATAAAAACATAAATTAGGAGGGTGGGGCCATAGCTCAGAGTCCAAAATAGTAATCAAGACAAAGAGTTTTGTGTTATTAAATGGAGGTAAATATAAGGTCTTGAGATGATTTCATTCTGTTATTGATTAAACAATTTAAAAATTTGAAGGTAAGCAATTGCTTTTGGGGCTCATTCTCACATCTATTAGTGATGAATGAGTTTGGAACAACTATTAGGTCTTTGCTATACATTCCAAAAAATTCAAATATGGTATCAAAATACAGTAGGTACTTGATAAGAGGAACAGAAAGTTCATATCTTAATATTTAGGCTGTGCTAACTGTGCATATTTAACACACCAGTGTCTACTTTTCCTTTGTATTCCAAGACAACATTTGGATTTTAAAACAAAGGATCATACTTCTGAAAATATTAACTGCACTCTCTGGCATGATGGGTTGAATCCCCTAGACCATGACTGGAAATACTATATAAGTGTTGTGTGTGGCCTTTAAAAGGACCTTGTAGTGACTTCTAAAGGCTGAAAAACTCATCTTTTACCTGGTCTGAGGTAAGAGTCTTCCATATTAGAAGAGGTCAGGAAGGTGACATCATGAAGATTATAAATTGGAGTACAGGGAGGAAAGTTATTTTTTTTTCTTCCTTGCCTCCAAACCTCAGACCGGGGAGGTAGCAAGGAGACCTTTGGTATTCAGTGTATTATGGCTATGCAGCTGACTTGGGGGAGCCAACTAGGAGAGTGTGAGTGTCAGCGAGCTGGCTTAGGGCTGGCTAAAATAGTGCTAGCATACCCTAGGTTTGGCTGTAGAGCTGGTAAAATCAGCTTGTGGAATAGACTGCTAAGAGAATGGTGTGCCACATGACACTGGCACTTTTTCTTTCTCTGGCCCACTTTTTATTATTTAATAAATAATTATAAATTAAGATACAGTCTCCAGAGATTTACTATCTTAATATAACCATAATCTTTTGATCTCAGATCCCTGGGAAAATTGTAGAGGATCTCATCCCCTTGGTCTTGAGATTTGCCTACTAATTTATTTTAAAATTCAATGACTTCTCAAACCCTAATAGTGGCAGCAGTTCCTCTGCTTTTATTTGTCTTTGAATTTGCTTGATTCCCTAATGCAGAAATTTTCCATTTTCAGAGTGTAAGATTTGTTCAGTTTGGCAATGATTGGTAATGGAGTCTGAGCCAAGAATGAAGCTGGCTATCCTAACAAGGAGGAAGGGTGTGAGTAAATAGAATTATTTCTCCTCCTGAGGCAGTTACAGCAGAAGGAATGACAGTTTTAACAGATTCCCATTTTGATCAGGAATGGAGGCTATTTAGACTTGGTTGTCCCAGGGCTAAACTAATTGACAGATAAAACATAATCCCACTGAGATTAGCAACTTCCACAGTTAGAATATTATTCCCCAAAGCTTAAAGTAGATCAAGATCCCGAATGTCTTCAAAATTGTAGTCTTGTTCTCCAGACAACAGCTATGCACAGTGTTAGCCTAGATGAAGATTTGGCTTAGGTAATGTATGGAATTGGTAAGGTCTAAAATATAACTTCACACTGGCTCATAAATTTAACAAGGGAAGAGATTTATTAATTTCAGGAAGACAGGAGAAGGAGGGAAGTTTTAGGATTGAGAATAAATAAAGCTATTTAATATCTTCAAGAAATAACTTAATCACTAACTCCCTCACAAATTAATTTTCCTCTTAATCTGTTATCAAGTTTAAGATGATGAAGGTAATCTTGATTGAAGTTCTATTGAAGTTAGAGATTAGCTGAGATATTGGACTTGAGGTATTTTTCCAGTGCACACAGCCTGGTTTAGTCTGAATGAGGTAAACAGCAAATAACACCCTGCTCTCTGAGGTCAGAGATGAGCTAACAAAAAAAAGAAGCAACCCTCCCTCTCTCCCACCCACCCTGGCTCCCCAAAGAGTGATCTGCAAGCTGGGTGTCCTGGCTTTTTATACCCACATTCTTAACTATCCCAAATGCCCCCTCTCCTGGAGTTCTGGGGGGTAGTGTGGAATTCTGTGAGGCAGTTTCACTCCACTTAAGATCATGGATGTTACAAGAATCCCCAAAATATCATACAAATATGCCTGAAATAATGGAAATTGTTCAATGTTTTTATGAAGGACCTTACTTGCTGACTTTGCATAACAAGCTATTGTTGAACAAACTTTTTATTTTCTGTACTCTATAGGTAGCTCAAATTATTCTTAGCACAATTTACCAAAGGATACATGCAAAATCTGGAAATATCAACAAAACACATGCAAAGGCGCGCACACACACACACACACACACACACACACACACACACCACAGAATGAAGGCTTCTATGGAACACCACATGTCCCTAGTCATACCTATATTGCGTGAACAGACCTCACTTGATTCTTTATCTCCTTTGTGGACAATAACCAACCCTGAAACTAGAAGTGTGGGAAGCTACAGAAATGTCAGTAAAGAGTCTTTTCCTGTCTTCTTTTATCTACTGCCTGCAGCCAGCCCTAAAATAGAAGAACACTGGATATGGTGCTCATGGCTATTGCCTACAGCTGCTGAGAGCCACTCTCACTGATGAGCTACCTTAATCAGAGAATAGGCATATACTGAAGATCAAATGAAATAATATTTGAAAATTGCTTTGCAAACTTTAAAGTACTATATAAATGCTAGCTATATTCGTCACCAGTGACCTTTTCTTTTTACCATTATAATTTAGTGCCTGGTTCTATTATCTACTCTTTCTTTCCCTCATTACTCAATCTCCACACATCCCAGTGTATGATTCGTTTTTGTTAACTTCATATAGTTAACTTCATATGGTTAACTTCATATGGTTCATTCACAAGGGAGAACGTTAATAAGTAGAATAGTAAAAATATATGCATTCGTAAAGTAATACAAAAGTAAAAAAAAGTATTAATCAATCAGTGCAGGCTTGAGCAAATCTCTTATTTAAGGATCCACCTTATGTCCCTAATTTTGTAGCCACTATTATGGCATGCTCCTTTTATTCTGATCTACCATAAGTTTTATGTATTTTGTAGCAGAATGCTTCCTATTAATTTAGGGAGCATTTATGCTCTCTGAGTTGACCTTATTTGATAATTTAACTAAACAAATTGCCTTTGATATTGAGAAATTTAAGCATGCCACGCATGTTATTAATCTATTGACTATAACAGATATCTTTCTCTAAGTTCTACAGGTGAATAGAAAAATGATAATAAATATGCAATTCATGACTCAGAACTGATGGTCTGAGATTTCCTGGAGCAGGTAGAATCTTTGGTAATTGTCATATAATCATACTCTTGGCTCATATCCCTACCCAAAGTTAATCTCTAAGACTATCATGATTTAGTTCATATCTTAGTCTGCATAACAAAAAATGTATATCAGCTTCCATGAAAGCTGAGGCCAAAAAATGTCTAATACAGAATAGGTTAGTTATTCTTTATTTACAAAGAATAAATGCAAAAGATTGTAACACTATAGATTTAGAGGTGAAAGATGCCTTCGAAGCCATCTAGAGCAATTCACTCGTTTTCACATGACTCACACTTGAGCTTAAAAATAAGCAAAGCAAATTAGTTTCTTCTTATGTTGAACCCCTCACCTCCTCAGGTCTCTCCAGACCTAAAAATTCTCTTTTCCACTTCCTTTGAAAAGGGAAAATATTTAAAAGTTCTGGTTCTTCAGGCAAAACAAATTTTAAAAAATGCTTCTTGAAGCCCCACTTCTCAGACACATATACAATTCATTAGACTTATCAATTATTTTTAGACTTAGCACTTTATTTTTCTATGAGAAAGCAATAAAGGGTCAGCTCCATTCTGTGACAAATGCATAATATTTAGTTCCTCCACATTGTGACTGGGTTTTGTTAGTTGCTCTAAATCAGGGCTGGTGAATTATTGGCCAGCCTGCTAAGTGGGGGTAGGAGGGACCTGCTCCATTCCCTCTCTTCCCAGGACCCAAGGACATTTTTTGTGTGCCCTTCTCTCTGTCCAGCCACCCAAAACAAGCACTTCCTCTCTTCACTCTATGGGTTAATGTAGAGGAGGGGCTCACAGGCAGCTTGAAGGTTTGGGAACTTGAAAACCTTCACTAATGCTGCTCTAAACCATCGTGAGAGAAACTTCCTTAACTGGCTTACTCCAAAAACTCCTCTGCTCCTTAAATAAGGACAGATATTCCCCTGACACATTATTCCCTATAATAGTTATCGCATAACATTTTAAAGATGGGGTGCCAGGACCCATCCCCACCACATACACTCAGATCAAGTGTCATGTCATGCCACCCTAGATCCCCTAGTAACTGCCCCCCACTTACCCCAGACAAGGGAGGGAGAAAGCTCTCCTATTGGGTTGCTGGGAAGGGGAGCAAGTGATGAGAGCATGTGAAGAGGAGGAGGAGAGTGGCCCCAGTGCTCCATTCCCCTCCAGCTCTGCTCATCTCCAGCTATGTGCCACACTGTGAGCTATGCTCCCCTCAAACATAGCTCCTTTCCAACTGCACTATGAGAATCACCTTCATCACAAACTCAACAGGCTGCTGGTTGTGTTGCATCCTCAAGCAACATGTGAGCCATCTCCCACCAGTACCTTACCCCAGACAGGGGAGGGAGGAAGTATTCCAATTGGGCTACTGGGCAGAGGAGTGGGTGAAGTGAGAAATATCCTCCGGCTTATGGAGAGGGGGAGGGAAACAGCTCCACCAGAGTCCTAACTGTCTAGTAATGAACTCCTGCAGGCAACTGCAGGCATTCACATAAAGAGGGCTCTGTGTGCCATTTTGGGCACATATACCAAAGGTTCACCATCACTGCTCTATAACATGTAGTCATCTATTGCTCATGTGGTCCCAATGCATTTGGCTCTTAGAATATACAATATGGCTGCTTACCCTGCAAGAAAATGAATCTATGGTCTTCATGATGACTTCTCCCTTCCCAACTTCCTAACTTCTGTTTACTAACATGTTGTTAAACTCAAATAGAAATAAACACCTAAAGCATCATATTGTCTTAGGAAACCTCAAATTAATATTTTCTATGCTGTATCTTGTTTTATCAAACAATTCCCAATTATATTTTGATGTTTTAGAGCATCCTAAGGGGATAAGGACTGTGAATCTAACACTTAAGCTTTAGCCTACAATCTTCTGGTAGAGGCTAAGACTCAAAAAGTATCTTAGGTGTGCAAATCTTTAATAAACACAGTCAATATGATGTTGAATGGGCAATAAGGTGAGGCAGTTTCACACTGGACTCTATCAAAGAGAAAAGCATACGCCACTAATTATCAATGCCAGACAAAATTCTCATGTGAGGGAAAATGAGGACTTTTGCAACTTACATTGAAAGGCATACTTGATACCTCAGCTACCTTGGAAAATGCCAGAGGACAAATTCTAAAATAAAGAGTCCTTACCTTTTTTCATATCATGGACACTTTTGGCATTCTGGTTAAGTATATGAACCATTTCTTAGAATAAAGTCTCCAAATGCATAAAATAAAATAAAATATAAGAATATAAAGACCAATTAAATTGAATGAATCTGTAGATAGGAAGACTGTGATAATGTGGGATTTAGCATGTGTGTCATATCTTCAGTTATACAAAAATTTCTGAAATTGTGATGAGTGTGAAAGATATTTTGAGACATCTACTCTAATGTGACATGAAAATATCTTTTGGTGACAAAGTCACAGGAACTGTTAATACCACTGTGGATTGTGGCACCATTCCATCTATAGTATACATTTATAATTGAAGGCAGTGCTAAATTTTAATAAAGGTCAGTCAAAATAAAGTGGTACTTAAAAATATTCCTATTCAAGTTCACAAAAAACTTGAAACCTATTCACAGATCCTTAGTGGTTAGTGGATTCCAAGTTGTGAACCTTACTTTACAGATATAAAGAAATAATTATTCAGTTGTACATTACTCAGTAGAGGAAAAAAATCATTTTGCTATCTACTTCAACACCAAAATTCATTTTATAAAGATCTGGAATAACTGATATGGCACATATTTTAACCTCTATATTTTACTGAAAAGAACAAAAGGAATTTCAAATTACTTAACCAATGTAACACTTTTAAACAGCAAAATAGTATTTGATTCCACTATTTTCGTTTGTGTGTTTTCAAAGACACACTGAGATAGGAAGAGATAGTAACTTCTGAAGGCAAAAGTATTATAACTGAATTTAAAAGAAATGTTTGATGTAGAGAGAACTATCCCTCTCCTAGTGGATACATTCTCTTTGTTTCTTTTATTTATGAGGAGGTGGGACTAGGGAATGTCACTGCTGCAGATACCTAAGTTATGCTTTAATAGAATGTTGGACCACAGTGAATTTTTGTGTAATAAGATATTAGATCTAATCAGATCATCTGTTCTTAAATAATGGTAAAATAAATGTATAGATATAAACATATGTATATATGCAAGTTCTCAGGTCTTTTTGGTTTAACTTTTGGTACTGAATGCTTATTTAAGATTTAGATTTGGATTGGAGTTAGTTTGGATGGCAGGTATGGCAAACCTCTTTGTAGACTATTAAGGGAAGGTGACTAAATTGTTCCTCTTTTTAATAGAAAAATGAAATGATTACCACAAATATAGTTGCAATTTTTATAACATTTGATTTAAAGTTTGTGAAGTGTTTTACATTGTTTCAAACATCTTGTAAAATATGTAACACAAGCATTACTCTCCATTTTACAAAAGAAAGAATTATGGCTAGAAAGGTTACATTACTTGTTTTTACAATATATATAATTACACAACTAGAGATATTAGAAGTAGATTTTGACTTCCTAGTCCAAGTTCAATGCCATTCTGCACCTTGATCTTTATTTATTCTCTAATTCAAAATTCAATGCTTATTTGTTAAAGTTTTAAC
The DNA here is from genome assembly GCF_016433145.1 of Gracilinanus agilis. Taxonomy (NCBI): domain Eukaryota; kingdom Metazoa; phylum Chordata; class Mammalia; order Didelphimorphia; family Didelphidae; genus Gracilinanus; species Gracilinanus agilis. Next base: position 234,284,484 of record NC_058132.1, on the reverse strand, counting down.
TTTATATGTGAAACACACATACACAAACACACACACACAGAGTGAATCCCCATCTAATAATCTTGCATTTTACTCCATTCAAAATGTCTTAATCCTTTCCCTTATACCATGACACTCTCTACAATCATATAACTAAAAAGCCTTTTAGTCAAATGATAAAATGACATATCATAGGACTCTAAATATTATCTTGATGAAATGATTCATGCATCAAAGAAGGTTAAATTAAAAGTGAATCTTAACTTAGAATTAAGACCAATAATGTCATTGTTCATTTGACTTTATTGCAGTGTTGTTTACAACTGGACAACTTTACATAGTATTTAAGTATATATTCATTCTTACTGTGCAAAGCTGTAAGTATATGTTTGTAAAGGACTTCCCTCATTTATACAAATTGGCTACTTAATTGTATTCTAGTCTTAAGAGAGGTAATTTTGGACATGGAGAGGTTAATGGTTTACTAAGGATACATAGGCTATATATCATAAATAAGACTTGAAACTAAAAATGTCTGACTCTAAAATCAGTCCTTCATTCATTATATCATAATTTCTCTCATTCTCTCAGGTTTCCAAGTAGTCCTTTTACCAAGAGGGTTCTTGCAATAAGGAGAATGCTGAACTTGAAATCAGGAGAGATCAGTTGATTTGTACCTTCTAAACCTTTGTAACAATGAGAAAATCAGTTAATTTTTCTATGCCTTAGTTCTTCATCTGTAAGATGGGATTAATAATGCTCGGCATACCAATCTTGCAGGTTATTTGAATGAAAGTCTAAGATCTCATCTCTAATAATGCTAATGTAGTAAATTGGGTGTCAGGAGATCAAGATACCAGCTCTTCTACATAACAGCTCCTTCACAGAATCTTTGTTTTGCTTCCTAGAACTCTGGGTAGAGAGTATGGCATCACTTATCTTTTCTCTGAAAGCTGGAAGTCAAAAATCTCTCTTCTCCTAACCTCACAAAGACATGGATATTTTAATAATCAACTTCTACCAAAGATTAAAGTATTATGCAAATAGAACTCAATTCCAGGATACAATTAAATTACTAAAAATATCACCTGTTATTAAATATCTATATATCACAAGTTTAAGAATGAATTAAATCCTAGAGTACCACAAATGCTACATTCATATTTATTTATTGTGACAGTTTGATAGTGAAATATTCTAGATGTTTTTTAAAAGAAAATTAGCTTATAGATTTTAGATGGATGCAGAAATCAAATAACATATATATATACACTTGAGAAATTGCAACCAAATTTTATGGCAATTTTACTGAAAAATTAGGAAATGACATTTCATTTTCCTGAATACACCATGAATAAGTCTCTTCAAAAGCAATGTTACAATTGTTAACCAAAGAATATCAGTCTCCTTGGACTATAGGCAATACTATAATATGTTGTGCTCATAAATATTAGGATAAGGAGAGTTTCAACAAAATTGGAGACCCCCTAAAACTATATTTAACTAAATCTAAGTAAAAAGACTATTTCTGTTCTGTTCAAATATGGTACAATCATATCTTTTTTATGAAAACATTTATTATGTAAATGTTGTGATGTCTTTTAATTGATTTCTTTTTAATGGCATATCTCTGGTCCTTTTAGTTCTTGAGGGAAACCAAGATTAAATATATATTGCATTGCAGTACACTATCCTTGGCACAATTATTTGTAAACTACATTTTACATGGGAATAATTATAATACACAATCTCTTTCAGGCTGTGATTCAAGAATTGATTTAACTACAAAAAGATACTATTCTCTCCACTAAAATAACCTATTAAACATTTTTATTAGGCACAATTTCTATAATATAATTACTATTTTCTTTTAAGAATTCCTTCCAGAATCAATCTTAACACTTGTGGTTATTGTTTTCTTATATCTTTTGAAGAATCATATTTATTGCTATTGTCGACTTTATTGTCATTTGTTATCTCTAGGATATGTATGTCTTCTAAAGCAACAATTAAGGGAAAAGTATTTTTTCCTATTCAGTCGCAGAACTGATTTGACATGAATATGATATGTGGTCCTTCAAAACAATCATTGCTTACCACGCATTCGTTCTAGCTTTTGTGGACATTACCGGATATAAACAAAGGAACTAGACTATAAAATTCTTTTGCATAGGAAATTCTGCATTCATTTTTGTAAAACTATAATAAGGCAAGGGTAAAAAACCAGGTACCACATCATTTCTTCCATCTATTTAATATGGTTTACTATATGAAGAAAGGTGAATATAAGCCAAAAATATCTATCTGTCACAATTATCAGAGCAGTATATCCTAGACCAGCATCCTGAAGGAATAATTATAAATAGATGTTGTTAGTTTTTTATCATGAATGTTAGAATTACAAATTATAAATGGAAATTGTTAGAAGTAACAAAGAAAATTCGAAAAGGATACATAAAATTGACTAGAAAAATCATCCAAAGGTTCTCAATTGATAGATTATTATTATTATTTACAGCTAATTATACAGAAAAAAAACCAGGAAGACTAGAAAGTATTTTTTTGCCCTTCTTATATTTTCCACCATTCCTGAAGTAGTTCTAGTATGATGCCAAGATCATTTGATTCTCAATGTAATGACAGCCATTTTTGGCAGTAGGAGAGTTTATAACAGTTTTACTTCCCCATTTCTCTGGACTATAGCCTGAACACAATATTTTTTTACCTAGAGGAGTCAAGGGGGGAAAGGAAGGTTGAATTGTCCCCTTTTTGTTAGTCAACCTTTGGAAAATGAGGACTTTGACTAACTTCTTATTTTCCCTTAGAAACTCTTTTTAAAAAACAAACTTTTGAAGCCCCCTTTTCTCAGTAAGCATGATTATGCCAAATCTGAGTCAACACTATTTCCACTAAAGACCATGCACAATTTAATCAGAATTACTGAACCAACTGCTATAAAAAACTGCCCTGTCTTCTCTAAACCATTCTAGACAGCTGAGGAGTCTTGATCTCTACTGGTAACTGCTAGATTTGCTAACAAATTGTAGTCAGAATTCTTTGCTTCAGAGTCTATCATTTGCAGATTTCATTCACAATAAGTTGCAGGGACAACAAATAGATAGCACTAGAGTACCTAATGAATGTTTATGTGTGATCACACATGTAAGCATCAATGGAATTGTAATCATAACTGCCATATTTGTAGGCATTGGTGCATTTGTAAAGGATACAAATGAAAGCAATAGTGTTTTTTTAGATCTGCTGGGAGAGATTAGGTTTAGATCAACATCTCACACCCTACACCAAGATAAATTCAGAATGGGTGAATGACTTGAATATAAAGAGGGAAACTATAAATAAGTTAAGTGAACACAGAATAGTATACTTGTCAGATCTCTGGGAAAGGAAAGATTTTAAAACCAAGCAAGAGTTAGAGAAAATTACAAAATGTAAATTTAATGGTTTTGATTATATTAAGCTAAAAAGCTTTTGTACAAACAAAAACAATGTAGTCAAAATCAGAAGGGAAACAACAAATTGGGAAAAAATCTTTATAACAAAAAACTCTGACAGGGGTCTAAT
>NC_058132.1:234268850-234280527 GCF_016433145.1 Gracilinanus agilis | reverse complement strand
ATGTCCTTCAATTGGGGAATGGCTGAACAAACTGTGGTATATGCGGGTGATGGAATACTATTGTGCTAAAAGGAATAATAAACTGGAGGAATTCCATGCAAATTGGAGAGACCTCCAGGAAGTGATGCAGAGCGAAAGGAGCAGAGCCAGAAGAACATTGTACACAGAGACTGATATACAATGGTAAAATCAAATGTAATGGGCTCCTGTACCAGCAGCAATGCAATGACACAAGACAGCTCTGAGGGATTTATGGTAAAGATGCTACCCACATTCAGAGGAAGGACTGCAGGAGAAGAAACATATAAGATAAACAATTGCTTGAATGCATGGACTGAGGTGGACATGAATGGGAAATAGACCCTGAACAAGGACACTTGTTACAACCAGTGGAAATGTGCGTTGGCCATGGGTGAGGGGAGAGGGGGGAGGGGTGAAGGGGAAAGTAGGGGCATAAAGTATGTAAACAGATTAAAAATGAATATTAATAAATGTCTAATAAAAAAAAGAAAAAAATAGTGTTTTTTAGTGGAAAGAATGCTTCATTGGGAGAATTTGGATTTGAATCCCTAACTCAGTCACAAGCATCCTTTGCAACACTGGACAAATTACTTCAGATTGTTGATCCTCAGTTTTTTCATCTGTCAAATGAGAAAGTAGAACTAGTCACAACAATAAATTGATTATCTTATGGCCTATAATGCATTTATTTTTTTTACTCTCGAATATAAGGAATAATTATTATTTCAGTTTGGAATGAAATTTAGAATTAATCTAATCCAATGTTTTCTCGTGTGTATATATGTGTGTGTGTGTGTGCATGCATGTGTCTGCCATGAAGATATTTGACCTTTTAGTGAAAGCTTTGGACCCTAAGAAAAATAAAGGTACATAGGGAATAAATATTTATATAGCAATTACTATGTGCCAAGCACTGTGCCAAATACTTTAAAATGTCCATCATATCTGTTCTCCATGACAATTTTACTACTACATAATAACTAGGAAGCTAGGTAGTACCGTGTGTAGAGACAGGATTTGGAGTAAGAAAGAACTAAATTAGAATCCTGTCTCAGACAATTATTAGATGAGTGACCCTGGGCAAATTGTTTCATTACTCTTGGGTTTTTCATCTATGAAAATGGGATGAGAAAATCATTTATCTCACAGGATTGATGTGAGGATCAAATCAGATAGTATGTGAAGTGCTTTGCAAACCTTAAAAATGTATGTAAATTTTAGTTATTATTATATTATCACTTATATTCATGATTGAAGAAAATGTTAAATTTCAGCTAGATGTTAATGAAAATAAAGAAACATTTTTCTCACCCAAGTTCATGAACCCTTTGAATTCTGTCCATGAGTCCCATGGACAATATCTGAATATCAATCCACTTTGCAATGTTGCTACTTAATGTTCCTCTAGTTTTTCTTATTCAGGCAGCCCAAAGTATTTTTGGATAGTATTGGCCATCAGAAAGATTTTCCTTACATTCAATCGACAATTTTCTTACTATAATTTCTATCCATTACTTGCATTCTCCTCTCTGAGACAAAGTAGAGCATCAGAATTTATCATTTATCATCAGAATGAAGAGCCTTCAGTATTTGATGACATTTATGATTCTCCTCATGAGTTATTTTTCCCCTAGCTAAATATCAATCAATTAATCAAGTATTAAGTTTTTTCTTTATGTCAGGTGCTCAGCTAGTTATTGGACATATAAAAACCAAGGATTAAAAAACCCAATATATTTTCCAGGAGCTTATATTCCAGTAGAAAAGACAATAATTACATATAAAATATATACAGTATAAATATAAAACTATCAAATATGGAAACATATGCATTACATGTAACTGAGATTTATAATTTCCAAATATTTTCACAAACGTTGTTTCATTAAATCTTCATTAAAGCCCTAAAAGTAATATCAACTTCTTTCCAATGAAGAAACAAACTCCAAGGTGTTAAAACACTTACCCAAGGTAATACAGTTAATAACAGGCAAGGTTACATTAATTACATATCTTTTTTCCCTATTCCAGTGGTCTTTATACTATACAAAATTATTTTCCCCCTCTATCACCAACCAGCAGCTGTAAGAACCAGATGTAACAGATTTTTAAAATCACTGAATGATTCTTAGATAATATAATGAATGGCATAGAAAGAATTCAGAAAATATTTTTAATAACGGGATATATATATTTTCTAAACAATTACCAAAGTTAGGTATATTTCCTTGTCTCTAGGTAATAAGCATATTAATTGAGAATTATATAAATAGTGACTTAGGAAATTTTTCATATATTCACACCCATACATATGCACAAACAAAACAAACACACATAGGCATTCCCACAAATTAATTAAATGCAAAGTAATTTAGAAAATATTTCATACAGAATATGCCAGAATTGCATCTTATGAGAGGGACTTTGAGAAACAATGTAAAATGTGAGTATATTATAGGCAAGAGGAATAATCAAAACAAAAAGCACAAAGATGGGAGATGCAGTGTTGTAATTAAGGAAGGCCAGATTGGCTCGGTTGTTAAGTGTGGGAGCGAAGTAATGACTGTCGAATAAAGCTGAAAGGTAGTTTTGTGTCAAGTTATGTAGTGATTTAAAAGCTAAAAAGAAATGTTTATATTTTATTGTAGAGGTAATGGAAAGTCACTAGAGTTGATGATGTAGAGGAGTCACATGGTCATATTTGATGTTAAGCATTATTATTTGGGCAGTAGTGTTGGAATTGTCTGGAATGGTAAGAAAGTAGAGTCATAGACCCAGAAAGTCAAATAATGATTTTAGGGAGTGGTGCTGAACTAAGGTGGTAGAGAAAGTATGTGGTTAATATAGAAAAAGCAATATTTGCCAACAGGATGAATATGGGAAGGAAAGTGAAGCTTTATGGATAATGCCAAGAATATGAATCTGAGGGGGCAGCTGGGTAGCTCAGTGGAATGATAGTCAGGCCTAGAGACGGGAGGTCCTAGGTTCAAATCTGGCCTCAGACACTTCCCAGCTGTGTGACCCTGGGCAAGTCACTTGACCCCCATTGCCTACCCTTACCACTCTTCTGCCTTGGAGCCAATACACAGTATTGACTCCAAGACAGAAGGTAAGGGTTTAAAAAAAAAGAATATGAATCTGAGAAACAAGAATAATGTGACATTCCAAAAATTTGAAAAGATTTAGAAAAGTTAAGGGTTTAGTTAAAAAGATAGGAATTCAGAATCTTAGGAAACATTCACATTTGGATGGGGAGGGGATGTGTGGATGTTGAGCTAGGAAAGGAGACTAAGAAGGAGTGGTTGGACAGCTAGCAGGAAAAAACAGGAGGCACTATCACAGAGAGGAAAGGGTATATAAGAGGAGCGGGTGGTCAACAGTCAAAGATGCAACAAATAGACTGAGAATGATTAGAACTGAGAAAAGAATATTAGATATGATAATTAAGAAATCAGTTTTAATTTGAAATAGAGCAAGCACACATTGTTACATTCTTCCTATGTATGCTAATGAGATTAAATCTACCCTGCCCATCTTTAGATTCAATCACCAAAGGTGCAAATATCTCCACTTAACTCATAAGTTGGGAGGTCTGTAACCCACATGTGCTAGAGTGAGTGACAAATAAAAATTTACTGACTGCCTCCTGGGCAGTCCTAAGAAAAGTGTCTGTTGTGTTTGGACACATAAACTAAGAGGAAGGCACAGGAAGTGATGCAAAAGAGACCCCTTTAAAACCCTCAGTAAGCTCAACTCCTCTCTTCTGGTTCATGAACAGGACTTGAAGGAGCTCTTAAGCTGGTGAAACAGTTCATAAATCTTTTCTTTGGAATTCCACGTGGTAAGTGTAAAGACTGAATCTTCCTGAACTTCTCTTAAGGAACTTCCCTTTCAAAAGAGACTGTGACTGAAGCTTTTGCTTCATATGTCACCAGGACCTTCAGGCCTTGGCCCTCAAGCCTTGGCCCTTTTCCAATTGAGGACTAGTTAGATCTCCTTGGGTTAAACCAGGGACCTAAGCAAATTATTTCATTTGTCAAGTTAATTATCTTACCTTATCCTCTCTCTAAATTTCTTACTTTCTCTCTCTCTTCTCATTTGTAAATAGACTTCCATAAAAGTCATTTTGACTTGAGGTTTGTAATGGGGATAATTTGAGGAAAGGTGTGTGGGATAAGGGAATTTTGAAGGAAGTTGTCAGAGACTTGCTAAAGGAGTAATCTAGGTTACAGGTAGGCTCGGATTAAGGAGATTCAGAATATAATAAGGCTGAAGTCAGGAGTATAACACAGAAGGGAAACAGAGATCTTCAGGGAGAGGAGAAATTAAACTAAACAGACAAACAGCAGGCTTTTCAGACTGGGACTCAGACTCAAACACAGGCAGAGGGAAATAGACTATACTGAAATTAACAACAGGCTTAGTTAATTTCACAGGAAGAGACTTGTTTTGAAGTTACACCTTCTTCCAAGATGGATACCCCGGCTTCCCTTCAAGCCCAGAGTATGTTGGTTCTTTCCCTCTTCTTCCCTCTCTTGATAACTAACAGACAAATTATACTAATAGGTCTGTTGAAACACAAAAGGGTTTATTATCTTTAAAGGATGATTTATCAGGAAAGTGGATCAAAGGAAAGCCCTAACAGTTGTCTCAGGAACCTCAGGTGGGGGAAGGGAAGCAAAGATGGAGTCTGAGTAAGAACCAGCCTTTTACTCAGCTTACAAATGCTATTGCTATCTAAAGGGAATAAATGATGATTGACTAGTTTCTCTATATCTAATTATTGTCAAATAAACAATTAACCCTATACAGATTTTGAACTTCTCTCTAATCACTCTCCTTATTAACTCCACTGACATATAAGGTAAGGGAGGGAAGGTAGGAAAAAATATTAGGGAAGGAAGATATAAAGGGTTTATCCAAAATAATAATTTCTTAAGTAAATATATCAAAGCTAGGCTAAATTTCAATACTACAGCTAGGTAATGAACCAGCTCGGCTGATCAGACTACCTCCCTCCACGGGAGACCCTAATCAACTGTCTTTTCCTCAAGATTCCAAACCCTAACTGCTTTTTGGACTCAGCCAAAGCTAGAAAAAACTATATGACTCCCACTCTCTATATTACAAGTTTTTCTTTAATTGGGAATTGATAATTATTTAATTCCCTGGCAACCTAACCTTTTAATATATTCAACTAAAAAATCCCTTTTACCCTTTACATATGATGTGTATATGATATGGTCTCTAACCTTTTCACTATTCCTGTCTCCTTCCTTGGGATGAACTTTAGTGTGTAGATGCCCTTCCTAAAATTCACATATTCAAAAGACCAAAATACACTAGATCATTGACTAACTGTGCTATCATCTCCTTCAATCTGAATTTTTATGCCTTTCTTAATGAAATCTAAATTTACCTTTGAATTGCTATTTTTTTTAACTACAATTGCATTATCTTAATTTATTCTTCCCTAGACTATACTCTGGATCTCCTCTACTATGCCCCAGTTCTTTATTCACATTAATTGAATGGGTCCTCACAGAGCCTTCATATAAGGACAGTCAATGAACAGCCACTCTCACTTCTGACTGCACACACACACACAATAAATTAGATAAACTGAGGATGAACTTTTAGTCTTACTTTCTCCCATTATATTATATTTTATTTGGTCTGGTAAAGTCTTTTGAGATTTTTCTTGATGGTAAAACACTAGCTATTCATCTTAGATCCATGTCATGAAAATTTGATATGCCTAATGAATTTATTCAAGTTATTGATGATAGCATATTGATAAATAGCACAGAAATACTCCCAGAAACACAATATTAAAAATTTTCTCTCCAAGTTGAGACCCAGTTAAATGCATCTATCAGAAAATTACCTTTTTGCTGTACTGTCCTAGTGGTTGAAGCAAGTCTTTTTGACTTGATCAGAAGTAAATCACTTTAATCCCACCTCTTCTTCCAGTCACTCCTCCCAATTGCCACTTAATCAAATCTAGATCTTTTGGTCTCACCAAATATTAATCACTCTTCCTGGTTGTTCACTCTTCTCTTTTGAAACTACTCAACAATAGAGTGGTGGGTTGTTCAGAAACACTCTGCTCCTGGGCAGTGAGTCAAAAATGCATTTCCTTCACCCTGATTAAAGATTATTGTTCAAAATTTGGTACTCTTTATTTTCAAGGTGACGGTGGGCACTCTGATATTATCTTTAAACCAGTTCTAATTCTATCTCACTTTACTATCTCTTCTCATATTGCCAAGAAGGATCACAGGAAAGAATTCACCATTTTTTTTCCAAATCTAGTAAATACTGGTAGAATTGACTACATTTATGTAGGAACTCATTAGTACTGTGGCCCTAGAGTATAATAGAAACATAGTTTTAGTAGAATATGATTTTACCAACAAGAGAATAAACAAAAATTAAGCTAATTTGAAAAGAATCAACAGAATTTTATTTTTAAGGTAAATTAGTAACAATATCACTAAATTGAAATAAATTATGCAACTTCAGAAGTAAACATTTAGCAATTAAATGTTATTGTATAAGGAAATCTTTATAGGAAAGATTCCATGGAGTATTATTAGACAAGAGTATGACTGGGCAATAAAATGAGATGGACTTAAAACAAATAATGAAGATAAAGTGAAGTATTGTATCAAAATGTGACAAAAAGATGTTATTTTGAAGTTTTTAAGTATTTAATCAGTTCACTGGAAAGAAAGAAAGAATAAAAGGTTTAAGCAAATAGAGATAAAAAATAGGTGGAAGTTTAGAAAGAGGTAGAGTTCCCTTCACACTGACAAAGTGAATAAACGGTTTGAAAATAAAGGGTTTTGAGGGAGAAAGAGACACTTAAAGGAAATTTTTATTTAATTTCACTGAGATAAAATTATGAGAAACTTTTTGGAGAAATTTATGCTAGCAATCTCATGTTGACACGATTTTATAAAGTTGAAAAGTTTTCCAAATGAAAATTAGGAATAAAACGATGCATGGGATTATTTAAATGCAAAGCACTAAAATTCTGTCCTTGAAGTACCATTAGAAGGGTTTGACATACTCTTTAGAGCTTCATGGACCCCAAGAGAGGGGAATGCCACTGCCACCATAAATCTTCAAAAGACAGTAGATTTATTCTCGATATTGTATCATTTTGATGTCTGATTATGCTCTGTAGCATTTTATGTCCAAACCTTTCTCTACCTTCTTTGTCCTGACAGATTTAGAAATGTGCCTTACATTCCATGCCTCACTGTAGCTTCTAAAATCAGATAATTAAGATTGAGAATGTAGGTCTCCATTCTGTCTAGAAAAGAAAAACAAATTTTAGCCAAATAAGATTGGGAGGAGAAGCATGATCCTTTGTTGCTTGTTTCCATTAGGATGAATGATGGAAGTCAAATTTAACCAAACCTAACTTGATTTCTCCAGGAAGGATATTAGAATCCTATGATCAGGCCTGTGACTTCCTCCCATTATCATGAAGGGATTTGGAAAGGACTCAAAAATAATATACCACCTCCTCATTAGGTGCCCATAAATTAGAGATATCTTGGGCTAAGAAAGAGATTTTAAATGACTCAATACTCTAAATGAGTTGTCTTTACCAAGACACCAAGATCACCAAGAGAAATAATGAATCAATTAATTTACTGGTTATTACTAATCTATTTAATCAACTCATTTTTCTCTTCTTAAACCCAATCTCTCAGAATTTTTACTCATAACTGAAGTCAGTGAACTTAAAGCAGTGACCTCTACAATCTGAGGTGCTAGTAATTAATGATCCTTGCAAAAATTAAGGTTTTAATGTTACCATTTCTGATTATAAACTCAGATTTGATTTGTTTGAAATTTGTCCTACAATGAAATATAATGTAGTCTCACTTAAAGTGAGATATATTTTCATATTAGGATAATTATAGTAGAAAAGAAGTTAATACAAAATGCAATAGCCATTTGTTAATAAGGCTATATGCTTGGAAACTTCATGGATCATGGAAAACTGAGCTCAAATCCACCTCACATAATTACTAGATGCATAATATTGAGCAAGCCACTTAAACTATATTTGCCTCAGTTTCTTCATTTGTAATTGGACATAACTGTGAGTGTGATACCCTATTCCCTCTTATATGAGGGTCAGATTGTTAGGTTAGCAATTAGTGCTGAATTAATCAATATTCTAATTCTAGGATAGTTAATCATGTTAGCAAAAGTGAACTTGTAATATAAGTCTTTATGATTTTAGTAGTACTTTATGATTGTTTTAGTAATGGAAATGTAATGTTAGCCTAGTTAATAACTATTAGAATAGGCCTCAGGCTTCAGTTTTAGCCTTAAACTTGCTATGTCATGCACCCTCAGCAATTATGAACCTAAACTTGTGTCCTGACGTTGTGATCTAATATAACTCTGCGATAGGTGAAAATTCACGAAGCAGTAGTATTATACTTATTTTATTATTATGAGCACAGTATGGGAGAGCAAACACACCAATGCTACAGTCACTGAGACAATCAGACCCCAGGATACAGAACACTGCACTATGGTTGATTGCCTTCCATTCCATCTTCCAATAGTATCCCCTGTACAATCTCACTTTGGTAAACTTGCACAAGCAGTAGTGGAATACCACATTCCCATTGTGTAGAGTTCAGTATTAATCTGCAAAATCCCACAATATAGTGAAAACTCAGAGATTCCAAATTGGATTTTTTTTAAACTTGTGATAGAGTGAAATGGGGATAAGTGAACCACAACAAAGAGAGGGACAATTGCACATCATCGAGCTTTTCCCCCATTTCAAAGTCTGGTACCACCCACTCATCATCATTAATATCATCAATCTTAGAAAGTAGGGTTTAGGTTCCCCTTACTTCCCCCTTGTCTATCAAGTGATTTTCAAGTCATCATGTGACTTCGGCCAATGAGAAGTTCTTCCTGACTGCTTCAACCAATGCCACATCTCTCTATTTTTAACAAGGTCTTGGATTATTTTTAACTTGGCACATAAATTATGATATTCTTTCACATATAAAGGAAGGCCTTTCACAAATCTCTGGGTTTTTTGGTCTTGACTAGAAGCCTGGATTTATTGTGCGACTGACCCTGTCACAATAAACCTATTTTTTATTGATTTAGAGACTTAGTTTCCCTTATTTAAGTTCCTGTGGTTAGAAATTTTGAAACTTAACAATAATATCTACTTCTCAGGATTGTTGTAAGGATCAAATCAGGTAAGTATAAAGCTTTTATTTAGTATAGTACCTAACACACATAACAAGTTCCACATAAATTTAGCTTTTGTTACTAATAATAATTTTAAGTATAATTATAAAAATATGGTTTTAAATGTGTTAGTGTAGAATATTAATTTTAAAAAGATTTTGGTGATTTTCTATATGAGATTGTTCAGAAATTCATTCAATGGAATTGATTATATTTGACTCACAAAAAAGTTCCTTGTAGATGTAAAATCCATAATACTGTTCAGGTTATTTTAAGCTTCCAAATTTTTTGTATTGTGGTATTTATGAAACTATTATAAAGAAATGTTGAAATTTTGACAAATGATTCCCAGAGGATGAAATGATTATATCATTAGAAGATTGCTTCTCTTTTTATCTGGATACTGTTAGATTATGAATTGAACTGTTACATAATGAGGTTGCAGTATTTGATGGCCATTATTTATTTATTTGAATTTGCTTTAAAGTTAATAGTTTTGGGAGACTTTTTTTTTAAACCTTTAACTTCTGTGTATTGGCTCCTAGGTGGAAGAGTGCTAAGGGTGGGCAATGGGGGTCAAGTGACTTGCCCAGGGTCACACAGCTGGGAAGTGTCTGAGGCTGGATTTGAACCTAGGACCTCCCGTCTCTAGGCCTGACTCTCAGTCCACTGAGCTATCCAGGTGCCCCCTTAGGAGACTTTTTATGTTGGCAGTATTGTAAGATTTTATTAGTCTAAGAACATTTTTTTAAAATTTTAAGGCAATGTTTGTTAAGTAATTGAGATCCCCTCTTCTCTCACAAATATTCATTCAGAGTTGAAGTAAAGGAGGAGAGGGTTACATTTTCCTATTTAAAAAGATAAATTATTATTTGATAGATTATTTTTGCCATCACTTGTAAAAGTTATGAAATGTCTATATTACATGGCATTAAAATTATATCTTTCAAATAACTTAGTATAAATATATCTTAATTTTAAATATATTATTTTTGTCATGTGCTAAAAAGCAATGTACATATCTGTTAGTCTGGAGGCTTACATTGATCAGAATTTTTTTGGGTTTGAGGAATTATTATCCATTCATTGTATTATGAAACTCCAGAATGTAATTATTCTTATTTCATAATTATGTATTTCTGCACCTGGATGGATATAAACATGAAAGGAAGAATTATATGAGACCTTATATGTGGTTATCATTAACTATTAATTCAACAATATGAGAAAAATGATAACAAGTTGGCCCTAAACTGTTATTATGAAACTTGTTTTAAGCAAAATCTTTTGTGATAATAATTTGATAGTGTTCTGAAGTATCATTATCTAAATAGTTATTAAGTCAATAATCTACCATTCAAGGGATATGTTATGTGCCACTCAAATGAGTGCAATCTGAGCTATTAGTATAATGTCTATGGCTAGGGAAAATGAGGGAATGACATTGGACAAGGCAAAGGTTGCATTTTCTTGATTCAATTTCCTCCTTGTACTATTTCCTTTATGAAATTTTCCCAGCTGCCTAATTCTGAGTCTCACTATGATACCAGTAGAAAATGTTTTACTTTGTGTCCTTACTGGCTATTTCAAAGAAAAGGCTAACTATGAATCTTATTTGAAATCAAACAAGGTGAGGGAGTTTTCCTGTTATGTTTATTTCAAGTCAATCTATACTTTCAAAGTTACAGTCAAAGTTTTTACAAACATATTCATCCTTTTTCCCCTTTCATAGCAAATTTCTATAACCAAGGCGGATGAACTATAAAAGCTTTACTTTTTCTTTATAAATGAGGAATCTTTTTGTTACAAATCTGAAACATCCTTGAATTACTATAATTGAAGGCAAATATGAAAGATATTACTGGTTTTAATTTTAATTGTTCTACATTTTTAGTCAAATTCTTAATCTAAGCAATTAAGAAAATTCATTCTTAGGCTTGCTATCCCTTTGCTATTATATGTATATACATCTTTACATACATGTAAAAATAATATTATATATATATACAGACACATATATACATTTGCTTACATATAACATCATAAATATAGAGACATATACATGTGTATGTATATTTATATGTGTACATTAAATATATATTTATATGTGTATATATATATATATATATCAGGGGTTGGCAACGTATGGCTCTCGAGCCATATCTGGCTCTTTTGAGGGCCAGATATGACTCTTTCTGCAGGAGTCATAGAGTCAATTTTTATTCAGGTGCTGTTACAGGAGTTCTTACTGTTATTACAGGAGCGTACACTGTGAACACTGTATGGCTCACAAAATTACATTTTAAAAAATGTGGTGTTTATGGCTCTCATGGCCTAAAAGGTTGCTCACCCCTGCTCGCTCTCTCTCTCTCTCTCTCTCTCTCTCTCTCTCTCTCTCTCTCTCTCTCTC
>NC_058132.1:234220614-234254246 GCF_016433145.1 Gracilinanus agilis | reverse complement strand
GGACTCTGTTCTGGGCAACTTCCCCCAGCTGGGCCCATGTCATTCCGACTGTTTTTGTTTCATTTTCGGCAGATCTTCGCCAGGTCTGTTTTGGTCTTCCGACTTTCCTCCTCCCTGAAGGGTTCCAGCTTAATGCTTGTCTGGCTATGTTGTCTTCCGGTTTTCGTAGCATATGTCCTATCCATCTCTACTTACGTTTCTTTATGTCCTGACTAATGGGATACTGGATTGTTCTTTCCCAGAGACTAGCATTGTAGATCTTTTCTTTTCAGGCCATCTGATGTTCAAGATGTAGCATAGACATCTGTTAACAAAGACCTGGAGTTTATTGGTGTTAGAGCTCGTCACTCTCCAGCTTTCTGATCCATATAGGAGGACGGCCCTTACGTTGGTATTGAATATTTGGAGCTTAGTGACGAGGGACAGTGCTTTGGAGATCCAGACAGACCGCAGGGTGTTAAATGCCTGTCTGGCTTTGTTGATTCGGTTTCTGATGTCCTCATCTGCTCCGCCGTCTTACTGACTATGCTACCCAAATAGGTGAAGTGGTCCGTCTCCTTGATGTTTTCTCCCTGTAGTTGGATTGGCAGGTCCTGTATGCTGTTGACTGTGGAAATACTGACATATCTGTTCTATTTTCATTTCTTTATTACTGGCTTTTAAAAGCTGCCAATAAAAGAAGAAGAATAAAGAAATGAAAATAGAACAGATATGTCAGTATTTCCAGGAAAAACTAATTTAATCAGAAGTGACAATAAAATCATATTATTTATATTGCATCAAGTTCAGTTTCCAACATATACATATGAAGAAGAGTAAATTGCTTTAAGTGTGGAATTTGGGTAAAACAAGGATCACTAAGCACTCATCTTGGAAGGGGAGCAGGCAGTTGGAGTTGAATGGACCCTGAAACAATCCAGCAGAATGTTACCAGTTTGTAATGTGAAAGGAGGGACCATTGGGGAGGAGGAGTTCATTTAAGTCTCTAGATTTGTAGACAATGAAGTTCTCCTTCCTTTCCTGCTGATATTGGTTCCTCTGTATTAGTAAAACAGTTCTGTTGTAAATATTCACAATTCACAAAAATGTAATACTTGATACTTCTCTTAGGTGAATCTCTGCAGGTCTCTCTTTAGGAGACCTACCTTGTTATTCTGCTCTGGCAACAATATATTCAGTATACTGAAGCAGGATACCTATGACCATGTTCAAGAATAACACCATTTCCAAATTTGAGATTTAATTCTCGACTGACAAGATAGGCATCAGGTCATGGTCAGATAGGACCAATAATGTTTCTTTGGGAAATAGGAAAGGGGAATATTAGCTACCAATGTATTTTCCTATTATTCATCCTGCTTTTATGTTTTAAGAAAATTGTCCTTTTCACAACTCTAGTGTAATTAATTACTTGCTGATTGCAGGAAAGAAATTCAGAGTGAATGAATGGGGCCTGAGAGCAATAATTTATGTAGATGTGAACCAAAATAAAGCTGAGATAGCTAGAAATACTACAAGTGATCTGTAATAGGTAATAAAAAAAAGTTTTCATGGGAGAAGTCTATTTAGTAGGGGAAAATATAGCTTTTAAGTCTATTCTCAAATTGGGGTGGCAAAGGGGAAAGTAAGAACATGAATTATATAACCATGGAAAATTTTTCCAAAAAATAAAGTAAAATAAACTCTCTGTCCTAAAATCATTTAAATAACTTGAGATATGTAACATGAGAGACAACTTTATTTTAAAATTTTTATCATTTTTTATATCAAGGGAAGCATAAAACAAAGAGACTTGGCTACCAATTGTAGTTTCTATTGTAATGAAGATTACAAGTGTAGACATCAAAAGCAAGGACCCTTTACAGATATCCTAGATGTTTCTATTTATGGATATCACTCTATTGATTGTATCTAACTAAGCCTGAAATGAAATTCTCCTTAATTAGATCCACAACTACTCAAAAAAGAAGTTTAGTGTAATAATACACATTTAAATAAGCAAGTGGCTGAAAAATTACTATTTTTCAGACCATGATATTCATTTGCATCCATCTTTATACCTATTTTGGACAGATATATTATACAAGTAATAAATGAGGGCCAGAAATGAATATAAAAAAGTAGATTTGAAGGTACTTGGGGAAATTACGCAGTACTTTTAATAATTCCATACTGTACCCTGAGATGGAAACCTATCTTTCCTTCCTCAATATTAATATTATTCTGGTGATATTATATTTCTATAAGTCATGGATTACCACAACATTTGGACAGTAAAATTCTCTGTGACCCACAAAACAACAGAAAAAAGAATGTGAATGGGATCTGGCATATAATGACTTGAATGAAAGAAAGGACATAGTGGGATATATAACCCAGGAGAAATATGAGTGTAAAAAGAGATGGGCCAATCATATGGTGCGAAGTAATGACAAAACTTTTTAACATGAGTGCTCTACTTATGTTTAATAGATCTAGAAAAAATTCCTTGTTTGGATACTTCTTCAAGAATTTATGGGAAGGAAATGGACAATAGTCACACAAACTGAGAAAACTGGGATGACTTGTAATTTACATTATTGGAAGCAATAGTAACATCAATAAGATTATAAATTTGTTAAAGTATTAAAGCATGAAGTGAGAAAGAAAGAGAAAAAGAAAGGGAAACAATTTAAAGCAGTACTCCTTACTAGTGCATTTATTTCAATTGCTAATAATGCTATATTTATGGACTAATTTTTCCCCTCTAAGCACATAAAAATACAGTGCTAATTATACTTTAAGAAAATTCCATTAACTTATTTCCTCCTTGGGAAATAGTACAAACATGCTTTTAATTTTCAATAAGATGCTTACAGGACACCTTATATATGGAAGAAGGTTGTATTTTAAAAATAATTCTTTTTAACACCAAGGTTTTAGAACATAAAATCCAATCTACAGCTCTAAGTTAGACTACCTCTGGGGAGATTTAAAGCAACTGTTTCACTTCACTAAACAAAATGCCTCTGTGAACATGTTGAGAGAGACTATATGTCCCTTAATAGCAAGGAATCTGAGAAACTTGGGAGGCATAAAAGAGAATATTCTCTCTCTCTCTCTCTCTCTCTCTTTCTCTCTCTCTCTCTCTCTCTCTCTCTCTCTCTCTCTCTCTCTCTCTCTGTCTCTCTCTCTCTCTGTATGTGTGAGTGTGCATGGGTGTATCTCTGTGTTTCTCTGTGCCTGTCTCTCTCTTTCTAACTCTCTCTCTGTCTGTCTCCCTCTCTCTGTCCATCTGTCTGTCTGCTTGTCTGCCTCTCTCAAGGTTGTTATTGTTTCTGATAGAATTGGACTTGGTGGTCCTTTTAAAGAGTCATTTATATAGATGGTCTTGTAGTGGGTGAGTTTCAAAGAGGATGTCTTCAATCCACAATATAGACAGAACCAATGATATTCCGTGTTTGTAAAGATGTGGCACAAGTTACCCAGCATGCTTGAGGAGACTCCTTAATTTCCTCTCTCCACTGTGCCTGAGGACATTTTTCTGCATGCCCAACCTGTCTGCCCAACAGCCCAATTTGAGCACTTTCTCCCTCTGCTATCTGGGGTAATGAGTAGGGCTCACAGGCAAATTGAAGAGCCACTTTGGGCACATGATCTCTAAAAGGTTCACCAACACTGGTATATATTTAAAACAGATGAAGAAATAATGGAAGATAGATAAGAAAAAATTAAATGAAGGAAATTCAGTGAAATGGTTGTCAAAAATAATGATGAAAGGACCCATTGGAATAGAAAAATAAAGATAAATGACACAAGGGAAAGAAATAGGTCACAGTGCTTTATAAAGAAAGTATTGTGGCTCTAAATTTATGTTACTCATTTGTAGCTGTTTTACTACAAGCTTCTTATTTCCCTACCTCTAGGCTAAATTTCATCTGAAAGTATAGTTTTTGTACTGTCTAACCACAACTTCTTTACTTAACTGAATTCCAACTTACTTTCTACTCCAGAGATCTAGGAGTAAAGTTTCACTGGTATGGAAATCTTGCTATTTGCCTTATCAGTCTTCATTCTCCTTGTCGGAACAGCCACCTTCTAGATCTGACCTCCAAAGATGTTTTAGTTTATGGAGTTAGCTTTTGAATTCGGCCCATGCATTGAAATGTATCAGTTGCCCGGTCTCCTAAAATGCTGTATCTAGCCAACTCCAAGCCTACATGTCACATTCCATGTAACCACCTACCAAGAAAACTGGACAAATATGGGCATATTCATATAATCAAAGAATTAGGACTGGAAACCACCTTAAAAGTTATTTAGTCAACCCTCATTATATTACAAATGAGGAAGTGAGGCTGAGAGAGAATAAGTAACCTTTCCAGTGCCACACAGTACATAAGAATCTCTGGCGAGAATTAAACTATGTCTTTTCTGAGTCCACATCCAATGTTCTACTCATCACACCATTTTGTCATCAATCTTTTTACTATGTGCACATTTATTTTCCCATTTCTATCTCTTGTTCTATGAACAGTGATCATATCAATACTACCAGCGACACTAGAAAAGAAGACATAAAGACATAATGAAAAGATTAGATTATTGACTGACTTCGGTCTCCATTCAATACCAGAAAAAACAGACTAAAGATATCTTCTTTGGCTAATAATCTGTATGCATTGTCCTCACATTTTGGAAAGTAAGCTTCTCCAATATAAGGACTTTTTCATTTGAATACCCAGAGATTACATCAAATATTGCATATATCAGAAAATAAAATAGTACTTCATAATTTCCTCCTCATGCAAGGTTGGGCATCCAAGCTTTTGCAGGTGCTATGATCCCTTTCCCTGAAAGTTTTCCTTTCTTCCACCTATCAATACTGATATATATATATATATATATCAATATATTCCACACAAATATTTCATCATCCAAATCAAATTCCAACCTTTCATTGCACTTTCTCAGAGTTAGTGGACTAGCTTTGTCATACCACATTATTATTGATGAGACTCTCTTCATTTCACATGAAAACATCATATAAGTAACTTAAAATCAGATGTGATGTAAACAAATGAAGTTATATAATATCTAATCTTACTGTTTTATGGGTAAATGGGCATTGCTTTTTAGACCTAAAATTTGACTTACTTATATCAGATTAGCACTTTTCTATCTACTGATATTCATGGTAAAAGACCATGAAATGAGTAATAATAGTAGATTAAATGGAAGAATTCTAAAACTTATTTACCATTAACCTAATATATATTCATTAATACACAAATTGTTTTTTTTCAAAGGCATCCCTTATATCTTTTCCCCTTAATTTTGAGTAAATTATGTGGGATTTCATGCATTGTGAACAAATTTGATATCATCAATTTCATTTGATTTTAGTGTTATTACTAATCTTCACTTATTTCTCTGAAAAGAAAAATTCTCATAGTGTCTATACAGAATGAATTATCAAATCCATTCTGCTCTTCTTGTTGTTTCCTTCTCTGGAGACAGCCACATTTAGTTTGTTTTTAGCTGACATAGCATTTTGTAACTTGGCAGAAACTATAACTTAGTTTTATTTTATGGCTTTGGTTTCTCTGCCATGCTTTTCTTCTTTGGAAATGGCACAATTCATAGGGCCTGACACTGACAGCGTCCCAAAGAAATAACAGTATTTTTCATTGACAGTAGAACTGAACTTCCATTATCATTCCTTTAGGTAATACTAGATGAATCTTGTCTTCTGCCCATGCTTTGTGAAAGCAGATGATTTCTCTTTTCACATTTAAAAATATGAATGATACTGCAGTACTGGTAGGATGCATTGTATCTGCTTGTGAGAGTTGGGTGACCCAGATGAAAGAATATGCCATGCAGTATTTCATAGCATTATTCTTGTAAATGAATTTACATGACTTTTGGGGTACTATGCTTTTACATAAAAGATAATGAAAGTAACTATGGAAACAGGTAAAGTACATCAAAGGCATGTAGCTCTGGAGCAAATTGCAAAAGATGCACATTGTGAACTCTTTGCAAAAGGTTGTGCCTAAAATTCCATAGCGAGGGAAAAAATCAGTATCAATGAGAAATATTAAAATGTTTTCAGTGAAATTTTTCTTTTTCTTTATATTCTATATAAAATAAAAAAGACAAAGTGTCAGGGCATAATTTTACAGTAAAATCTCTGTTGCTAATAAAATATTTGTCATGATAAATAAATATAAGGGATCAGAAATGTCTTGATTAGCAAAATAATCTTCCTCTGTGTGATACTTATTCCTTTCTCCTATCATCAATTAATCAATAATAATTTATTAAACACTTAATATGTGCCAGTCACTGTGCTAAGTATTGGGGGATGCAAAAAGAAGCTAAAAGCAATCTCTGCCCTCAAGAATATTACAATATAATGTTGGAGATGATATTGTATTATTACGTTTCTCATTTTTAAAAAGTCTCTACTGATCTCTATTACTTAACAGGTACTGATAAGTCATTGTTATATGAAAAAAGAAAGAAAGATAGAAGTGACTTTTCAATTGATGACCAGCATCCTCACTTCCATTCTGTAGACTCTCCTTTTTCTGACTTTAGGATAGACATAAAAATAAGAATAGGAAAAGTTAAGGGTAAATTTTTCTGGAAATTCTGCATTCTACAGGTAGTGAGGAACTTTATATGTTTGGGACAATGAAACCAAAAGTCCAGACCCAAGCGAATGTTCCTTTACTAAGGGAAATTATGTTTTGGCTTTTGGCTATCTCAGAATCTTATAATCTTCTGTGTGATATTGACAGTGGCCAAGTAGACAGAGGGAATGTGGGAGAACTCATACTTATGTTGCTAAGATTAGACTAAGCAATTCAATTATTGGGCTTATTATTATTAAATACATAATTAAAATGATAATGATGTCAAAATCAAAGACAGTAACTAGTGGCAAATGAGAAAGCGTGGAACCTCTGACCTAAGTGCTACCCAGGGCCCCACAGAAGCAACTAAGTAGATGACATGGAGAAAATTCCACATCCATACAAATTTAATACAATCTCTTCCTCACCAGATTGCTTCATAACTGTAACTGATGCTCCCTAAAGTTAGGCTTTATTCCCTAGAGTAGTGATCAGAGTTAGAGGCCCAACTCTAGTGTTTCCCTTTGTTTACAATAGAACAGGATAAACAGGAAGAATGGATTATAACAAATCACAGCTATTTTAAAGGGAGTGAAAGATAATTTGCATAGTGCCAATGAACTATTATCTTATTTGATAATTTTATTATCTTTCCAAAAATCTACTATTTTTTCAAATTTATTTTCAATGGCACAACCTTTCATTCACTAGGTTTTCAACTTCATTATTATCTTCAACTTCTCATTTTCCTTCAGACAACATATCCAATCCTTTGATAAATCTTATTTTTACCTCTACATCTCTCAACTATTCACTTCCCTCTAATCATTCATATACCATCCTAATTTGGAACCTCATCATTTCTTACCTTAACTATTATAAAAGCCTCCTAACTGGTCTCCCTGCCTCATCTCATCTTCTTTCTCTGCAATCTATCCAGAGATATAAATCTGCCAAAGGGGTATTTTAGAACTCAGATCTAACTCTTTCACTGCATATTCAATAAAATACTTTTATGCCAGATGTTATTTCATCTGTAGTTTTCTATTTCTTCCTATCTGGAAATTCAGTGCTTCCTCATGGGCTTAACCATCCTCATTTTCATGAATCATAACATTCTAATGTTTGCAAAATGATTTACAAATATGATCTCATTTCATCCTCATAATAACAGTGGGAGGTAAGTACTAATGTTATCTCTATTTTACAGAGGAGAACACTAAAGCCATTGAAGGTTTAGTGACTTGCCTTGATTTGTAAAACAAAAAAGTGTCTAAGGCTATATTTGAATTCAAATCCTCCATATTCTGGATTCATTATTCAATCTAATCTGCCACCTTATTATAGATCTCATTACCGATAGACTCAGAAGATTTAACTTTCTCTTTTTCCAATCTGGCCTCTCCTTAAGCAACCTGGTGGCCTCCCTTTTCACAGGAGCTCATCATATTGATTCCAGGCATAATGTGAACACAAAACAGAATTTAGCTTTATTGTTGATCAGAACTGATAATTTCAAGCAAGCTACCAGCCTCAGGTTCCCAAGAGAAACAAGAATTACTAGTATAGGCCACCATATTTGGCTTATGTCTTATTTTTATTTTCATATTTTGTTTGAGTTTTGTAGTTGGCATAATTTTCTGTTTCCATAATATGCAAAATAAATATTTTAATTAATATGTAAATGAGTGAATGAAATATATACATATTGGTATACAATTACTTTTTAACTGACAAGTTACCTTATCAAAAAGGTTTAGAGACCTGTGAAGTTTCCAAAATGAGGACAAAGCCTACCTTGGAATGGAGAAATGGAAATCTGATTGAATAACAAGTTAGAGGGTAGGAAGATATATCTAATCTCTTCCTTCTCATGTCATCCAATTATTTGCCTTTTCTCCAAGACAATGAAAGCAACTCTTTATTCATTAAAGTCTAATTCTTTGTTCCATTCTCTTACACAGATCTGCAAGCCCCTATTCTCCTCCTTGTGAAGCATCAGCCACTCAGGGAAATTATAACATAGTCTAGAGCAGAGATGAGCAAACTATGGCCTATGGGGCAGATGCTGGCCCCTGAAATGTTCTATCCAGCAGCTTGACATTATTCCTAATCTGGCGAATACAATGAGTAGGATACAATACAATGAAACTTTGAAATAGTTGCCTTAGAAACAGACTGACAGGTGAGCATTTCCTTTCCTTTGGCCCCCTCTTTAAAAAGTTTGCCCATCACTTGTCTAGATCATAATAGTAGTTTCATAGATACTATTGGGGAAATTTTCTCCAACTCTGCTCCTCTCTTATAGATCACGTAGACCAGGAACAAAAACAATAATAAGGAAAACATCAAAAACAAAACTGATTTGAGTGACTAGTCAAAAAGTTTGATTACTACTATGTGTATATATACCGATAGATAGATAGATAGATAGATAGATAGATAGATAGATAGATGATAGATAGATAGATAAATAGAGATACATATCATATATATATATATATACGTATATATGCACATTAGAAGATGAATAGCATCCCATTTTCCTTGGAAATACCAATTGCAGTTTTGTTTTGAGCATAAACCCACTTCCTGTCCTGGCAACAATATCCTAATGCAGTCCCCAAATAAGTTAGTCAGCTTTTACTTTGTTTTGTTTTGTTCCTCAAACAGTATTGAAACCATTCTTGGAATAGACTTAGCTAGAGCTGTACTTAATTCATATCATTGCTGCATACCCTTTTCCTCATATACCTAAGTAGATTTCTTTTCATTTGTCACTGAATGATTCATAAATGTCACATTTCTTCCCCTCAATATTTAACTGACACAACCAGGGGGTTACCATTAGTCAGGCCTGGCCCAGAACTAATATTGCTCACCCATTATCCCTCAATCAGGTCCTTTGAAGCTATCGAGGTCTCAACCATTTGATTGAGCTACATACATCTGCCTCTCAGGACAATTATATAGTTTAATTAATGCCTTGACAAATAGGCCAGTTTATTGGAAAAATTTGTTCCTCTACCAATGTATCCATCTCCTGCTGCCAAGATCATCTAGTGGCTATAAAAAGTAACTATTGGGGGGTAACTTCACTTTAATACTTAGTAAGTAGAAATTCCAAAATTCACTTTCATCCTTTCAATCACCCTGATTCTCAACTTGGACATCATCTGACTTCTTACTCTCCCTTATGCCATATATCCAAGCAGCTGACAAATCTTAATACATCTATCTTTACTTATATTGTTAGAAAGCTTAAAGTATAATATATAGAATTTGTGACAATGTAATGATGATAGTGATAATGATTACACCTCCTTTTGTTCATCCATTGATATACCAACCTAGTTCATACTCTCATTATCTCTCATTTGATCTACTAGAGTTACTTCTTAATGAATCTCCTTGACATATCTCTCTTTTTTCCTAACCACTCTCCAAAAACCAGCCAAAAGGATTTTTAAATGTAACTATGTTATTATCTTAGTCAATAGATTCCATTTGTCTTCTAGTAATGTTTTGGTCAGATTTAACTATTTGATACATTAAACCATTTGCTAACTACCTTCAACCTACCTCTACATACTTGTTATTTATTACTCCTCTTTCTGCACTATATGATACAAACACCTAATTATTTTTGTTCATCCTCATATTCATATGAAAATATGCCTAAAATATCCAAATTGAATGTCATCTTTTCTTTAACCCTTTGTTTCTATCTTAGGATTGTTACTAATTATAGGTTCCAAAGCAGAACTGTAAGATATATACAATTGGGGTGCATTGACTTTTCAAGAATCACACAATTAGGAAGTATCTGAAGCTAGATTTGAACCCAAAATCTCCCATCTCCAGGCCTGCTGCTCCTCTTAGATATCATATTGTTAAACAGTTTCATATAAAATTAATTTACTTTGCTTTGTACTCATATTTAAAACTCCATTGAATTGAATAAAAGAGAAAATGTACTCTTGTTTAATTTTGCATTGTGCATGATGAATATCTATACCGGAGAATATCCCTCCTATTGAAAAGCTTTTGATTTCATTGGCAGTCATGATCTACTTCATCAATGCTGCATTGTGTATGTTTTAGTTTAGAACAAGTATTTTAAAAATACACCTATATAGCTAACTATATTATTTAAATTAACTCAATAATTAATTACTCAAAATCATTATTTAGAGGGCATCTCTTTCTCTCAGGATATACACAGGGATATACCAAGAAAAATGAACTGCATTAAATCACATTTTCTCTCACATTTCTTGAGTCTAGGGCATATTTTTAGAAAGTGCAAAAAGATGTTTTGAATAATTAATAGTTATTAAAAATAAAGTATTATTTCATGACCACTTCTTTTTAAAGACTCATGAATGTTTTACATTACAAATAACAAATAAACCCAGTTGGTATATTAATAACAAATAAATATAGATATATAAAGAATCCTCAAAAATTCTTTGCTTAAAGTTTGTGTTCATAATTTTTGAGATTTAGAGATTTCTGTCCTAGACATATTCAGAGGATTTATGAATTGCATAAGATAAAATTTGCATATTTTAAATATCAATCTGTCACCAACTATTTATGACCATTTGCTACATGGCCAGTATTGTACTTAGTATCCTATTGGAGAAGAGAAAATGAATAATATCTTAATAACTTATAGCCAATTTGAGGAGATAATTTTTAAAAACTAATGAATAAAATACCATTCAACAAATATTCAAAGGCTATATTGTGCAGTATATCCTATAAAATCTATTGCAAACAAAAATAAATATATGCTTATTCATTTAATATTACATATATATACAGAAACACATTAAATATTAAATATACATACGTATGGACTATATACTTAAAGATAAAAATTAATATACATTTTAGAAAGAAGCAACCAAACTTGGGTCAAATACAACAGATGATTCATATCACAATATCAAAATAAAAGTGTATATCTTTTCTGTTCATGATAAAATTACTGGAAGGCTAGTTTGGGAACTCATCGGCTCAACTCAAAAAGCTATTGGAAGGCTGAGTCTCCAGATCAGTGACTATTATTATATTATTATTAAAGGAGATAATATTTGTAAAGTGTTCAGCAAAATGAAATACATCAAAATTATGTCACCAACAATAATAAAATATAGCAATCTGAAGGAATTTGATTTGGAAATATTCATAAATGGATATATTCATATTGTCTTAAAGATGCAGTAAAACAGTCTGAAAGAGAAGAAAAAGAACAACTGATTTAAGTGCATTGAAACAATCAGAAATTATAGTTTTAATAGAATATTTACATAGTTTATGTCAAACTGGAAAGTGCAATATGTTTTAAGTTTTCCATTTCAATCAAGATACATACAATAAATCAATTTGCTTTTTATTTTGTTGACCAGTCAAATCAAGGTCTCTTCCAGTTCTCAAACCACTCAAACAAAGTTCTGTGATTTATTATTAATTTCCTTTACTCAGAACTTTAAAAATAATTATATTTTAAATAGAAATATTTCTCTCAGATGGTGAAACATTTTCATCAATAATCTTTTAGACAAACTTGTGGAATTACTTTATGTACATGTGTGCTCCAAAATGATATTTTTTCTCCTGGAAATTAAGACTTTAATACTAAATCAATACAATTTGTAGTACATTTTATTTTTGTGGGATTTAGTTTTTTTGAGTTGGTAGATTTGGGGACAGTATTGTGGAAAGAATGGTAGAGTGGCATAGAAAAAAATGTGACAGATTTGGAGTAAGAAAGACTAGGTGCTTCCTTGGAAAAGATACTTAACCTTTCTGTGCCCAAGATAAACAATCTAAGGCTACAACTATATAGAAATATAAATAGGAAATGATCTTTATTGGTCAATAGATGTTCTCAAACTTCTCTAAGCTTCAGGCAACTTTCCAAGAATGTAAATTATACATAGGTTGTAATACATATTAGTGTAAAAAAGTTTTCTATGCACAGGAGAAGAAATAAAATTGGGGATAAAATAAAAATAATTTTCAGTGTGAAACTAAAGAATTGGGATAAGACTCAAGGATTTGAGGGTAATTATTGTAAATTCAATTAATTCAATATTTTACTTTAATTAGTACTTTTAGAAACTTGTTGGAGGTAATTAAATTTCAGAACCTTTATATTAGAAATGAATTAAGGCATCATTTTTTTCAATATTTACTATATTCTGTCATAAACCAAACATGAGACATGAAACTTTCTTTTGATATTTCCTATACCTCTTTTCTACCAAAAGCTGACAACCTTGGTTTCGCTTTTCCTTCCTCTTCCATCAGTAGTGGAATGTACTAATGTACTAATGTTTTCATAGGTGATCATGCATCAGAATCTTTGCAAGTTAAATGCAGTCATGAATGTGCCATTTGTTAAAAGAATTTCTGTCAGTATAATGGTTTCCAGTATAGCTTGAGTGTGTAGTGATAGAGGGGAAAAGTATCTCTATAAAAATCAGACTTAAATAAAATAGATATAGATTTATGGTTTAATCTGCATGATATTCCTTATAATAAGGTAGTTTGAAAATCATATAAAATTTAGAGTATTTTTTAATTCTTTAGCTTTTGTGTTAGAATTAATACTAATTATCAGTTCCATGGAAGAAGAGTAGTAAGGATTAGCGAATTGGGATGACTTTAAGTGACTTGCTAAAGGTAACACAGCTAGGAAATACCAAAAACCATATTTGAACAGAAGACCTCCCTTCTTTAGTCCTATCTCTCTATTCACTAAACCAACTAGCTAACCCTATAATTTACAGTCTTGAAGAGCTTCTTGAAACTTATAAAGGCAAAATGATGTATCCATGTTGACAAAAATAGTATACATTTTTAGAAATAGAATTTAAAAACACATTTTTCAGATATCAGAGTATTTTATTTGCTATTTCATACTACCTCCCAAAATGACAAATATTTTAAAAATTGTGAAAAGAATCAAGTATATGACATTTGCCAAACTCCTTAAACTCCCTAGTCTTCAGAATCACTGACTTTTTTTTATTTGGAAAGAATTTTAAAGGATTTTTTTTTCACTCACAACCTAAATTAATTTTTAATATATTAAACTGCTGGGAACATGGAACTAGATATTACCTCAGAAAAAATATAGTCTAATGATCTTTTACAAATGAAGAAATAAAAATAAAGTTAGGGTACTTGCCTAGAGTTTTATGGGTATAGGATTTGAGATATGTAAACCAAGGTGATACGAGTTTAACCCAACTTTTCCAACTCTGTGCCACAAGAAGTCAACCAGGCTTTGCTTAAAACCTCTAATGAGAAGAAATCCACTGAAGCCTGAGACAGCATATTCCACTTGTAATGGACCTAATTGTTAAGAAGTTATATTTTGTTTTTGTTTTCCCAATTATTAAGCCTAAATTTACCTTCCGAGCTACTTCTACCCATTTTGTTGGTTCCCTATTCTAGAGTAAAAATAAAAATGATGTTTCACAGTTATTGATTCATGCCTTATTTAATAATAATAGGCAGTACTTGTATAACACTTAAAAATGTCTCATTTTATCCTTATGACAACCTTGAAAGGTAGATGCTATTAGAAACCTTATTTTACAGATAAGGGAACTGAATTAGGCAAAAACAACTTGCCCAGATCCATGCAGGTAACTAAGCATTGGAGGCTTGATTTAAAGTCAAGTTTTCTTTTCTCCAGACCCACAGCTCTTTCTACTACCTCTGAGTTCCTTTATAGCTTTCTACATATCTCCTACTTGATAACTAAAAATATCTTGATAGTTCTGCTATTTAACTACTCTGCAATCTAGTCACATGGACATGTCAGAAAACTTATGGCATTGATGCAAAAATTAAAATACTTTAAAATATGTAAAGAATGTTAAAGCTATGGCCATGATCTATTATAGTATTACAGAGAAAGGCAAAAAAATTCATCTTAATGAGCTTTGATTAGAGTATAAAATACCAAAGACAATGGGTTTTCTATATCTTTGTAATTTCACTTTTTTAGCTGGAGAATATCCTTATGTTCATTCAAATGGGTTAAGATGTATTTATATTACTCTCAGTGCCAATAAATAAATATGCCTGGAACTATATATTCAGTTAAATACTGGTGGTCATTAATATGTTGAAAACGTGTTGTCCTGTTGGGGAGGAAGAGAAAATTTGTGTCACATTTGTTTGATAAAGGCCTCATTTTTCAAATATGTATGGAACTATGACAAATTAAAAAATAAGACCTGTTTTCCAACTGATAGTAAAGGGATATGAACAGGTATTTTCAGAAGAAGAGATCAAAGCCATCAATACTCATAGGAAGGGACATGTGGGTACCTCAGTAGATTGAGAGTCAAGCCTAGAGATGGGATATCCTGGGTTCAAATCTGGCCTCAGATACTTCCAAGCTGTGTGACCCTGGTAAAGTCATTTAATCCCTATTGCCTTGCTCTCACCATTTTTCTGCCTTGGAACCAATATATAGTATTGATTCTAAGACAGAAGGTATAGGTTATAAAAAATGCTCACAGGAATAAGTGTCCTAAATCCCTAATAATTAGATAAATACAAATTGAAACAATTCTAAAGAATTCCTTTAAACCTATCAGAGCAGCTAATATGTCAGAAAAAGACAATAACAAGTGCTAGAAGGATATAAAAAAAACAGGTACACTAATGCACCAGAGGTAGAGTTGTGAACTGGTCCAACCATTCTGGAGAATGATTTGGAAGTATGCTTAAATGTCTCTAAAAGTACTTATATTCTCTGACCCAGAAATACCATTACTAGTTCAATATTCCAGAGATGAAAGAAGAAAGACAGGGTCTTCTATCATTTGGGGAATGGCTGAACAAGTTATGGTATGTGGTTATGATGGAATTGAGTAAAAGAAATTATTAAGAGACCCAACAAGGTCCAGCCTCAGTGAAAATGGGTAGAAATTTATCTCAATCAGTTGAACTGAACAGCTTCAAAGCTCCACAAGGTAGACCAAGCAGGCTTCCTCTGCACAGTGCTCAATCTGAATTGAAATTGTGGAGACAACTCCAGGCATGGTACAAGTATGGAAGAGTATTCCCTCCACCTCAGGAATGGAGCTGAGCTTCAGTATATTTACAAAATCAAGAGGAAAAAACTCAAAAGGAACAAATTATCAAAGAAAAAACTTGATGCTAGAAAAATATCTCAACAAGATAAATGACCAAAATACAAGCTCAGAAGAAGACAACAATACAAAAATTAAAATATGTAAAGCTTCAAAGGAAAATGTGAAAGGATATCAAGCCTAAAATGAATCAATAGAAGAGTTCCAAAAAAGGATATAAAAACAAATAATAAGGAATATAGCAGAAAAATTGGAGGGAAATGACAGAAAAAAAACAACAGCTCAAAATAAAAGTTTCCTTAAAAAACAGTTCCCTGATTAAAGAAATATAGTACTTCAAACAGGAAAATAACTCTCTAACAAAGGAAGTACAAAATCTTAAAGAAGAAAATGGTTTCCTGGAAATTAGAATTAGGAAAATGGAAGCTAACAACGTCAGGAGAGAGCAGAAAATAATAAAATGAATTCAAAACAATTATAAATTAGAATAAAATTTGGAATATTTCACTGAGAATAAAACTGACCTGGGAAGCAGATCCAGGAGAAATAATGTAAGAATTGCTATATTTTCTAAAAATCATGATCATAAAAAATAATCTGAACATCATATATTAAAAAAATCAGGGAAAACTGCCCTGATGTTCTTGAGCAAGAGAAGAAAATAAAAATTGAATGTATATATTGATCATCTCCTGAAAGAAATTCCAAATTTTAAATTTCTACAACCATTATAGAAAAGTTCCAGAAATCCCAATTAAAGGAAAATATACTATAAGAATCCAGAAAAAAGCAATTCACATATTGTGGAACCACAATCAGGACTACATAAGACCTAGAACCTTCTATATTAAAAGAATAAAAAGCATGGAATATGATATTTCACAAACCAAAGGATCTAGGCCTACAACTAAAAATCACCTATTCAGAAAAACTGAGCATAAACTCCAGAGGAAGAAATGGGCATTTAATGAAATAGAAGAATTCCAGGTATTCATGATAAAAAAAACCAGAGATAAAAAGAAAATCAAGTGATACAATTCAACACTTAAAAGAAACATAAAGAGTGGCAAAGAGATGGAAACTGAGAGGGTGTGCATCAGTTGGAGGATGGCTGAACAAGCTATAGTATATGGTTATGATGGGAAACTATTGCACTATAAGAACTGATGAACAGGATGAGTTCAGGAAAATCTGGAAAGACATATGAACTGATGCCAAGTGAAGTGAGCAAAACCAGGAGAACAGAGCATAGAGAAAACAGAAATATTATATGATGATCAACTTTGAAAAATAAAACTATTATCAGCAAAACAAAGTTCCAAGAAAAGCGCAAGGGATTCATGATAAAAATAAATGCTACCCATGACTAAAGAAAGAACTGGTGGAATCTGATTGCAGATCAAAGTACACTAGCCTTTATTTTATTTCCTTCATAAGCTTTATTTCATTTTGTTTTGTATTTGTGATATGTCTTTAGTCACAGCCTGGGGAATATGGAAATCTGTATTGCATGAAAGCACTGATATAACTTTAGACTAATTACCACTAAATAAAGAAATTAAAATACCCTTTATTTTCTAGAATAAACTTGCAAACAATTATATTACTGATAAAGCCATTTATTTAATGATAATGAGGGTAGTGGAAGAATATTGTCACAATCTAAAAATCATCACAGACAGGGTAGGAGAGAATGTGGATTCACATTTATCTCTTTGCTGCTTTTGATATCATAAAGCTCTCCTCCCTTTCTGAGACCTATGGTTTTAAATACTATCCACTGAACTTATAACTCATTGAGCACAAAATCAATTAAACAAAAAGATAATTTTTGTATTGAAGAATATAGCTTACAAAGGATACTCAGTATATGGGAAACCGCTAGCCAGGAAAAAGAACTTCATGGGAGGTACATGAGCAGATTCAATACTTTTGTAATTCACTGCCTTATTCCTTTCTCCTTGTTCCTCTTTCTACATGTATTAGGCATTGCTATCCCTTTAGTTCCTAATTCTTCTCTCATGTGTATGTTATATTCTACTCCTCATTCCTTTCCCATAAAATGTCTTTATTTTCTTCTCATATCCCCCTCCATTTAACATCAACTTCATCTTTGAAACAAATATCTCAAAAGATATTGGAAGACAAAAGTTCAGTTTTTCATCACATATTCCACACTTTAGCAATAGGAAAATCAGGCACTTTTTTTTTAAACCCTTGTTCTTCGGTGTATTGTCTCATAGGTGGAAGATTGGTAAGGGTGGGCAATGGGGGTCAAGTGACTTTCCCAGGGTCACACAGCTGGGAAGTGGCTGAGGCCGGGTTTGAACCTAGGACCTCCTGTCTCTAGGCCTGACTCTCACTCCACTGAGCTACCCAGCTGCCCCTCAGGCACGTTTTTTGAGGCTTCCTGTTAGAAGATATGTTTCTTGAGGACAAATGATTTTTTCACTTTTTTCTTGCCACTAATAGTTGGCATAGTGCCTTTCATAGAGTAGATGCTTAGTAATATTTTTTAATTTGAAATGGATTTAAAGAACAAGATTTATTCCCCAATAAATTTTGTTTTCTTCCTTTTCTTAACACTTATGTGCCATTTGATGAATGATTCCCAAAGGTGTCTAACTTACTCATACCACTTTATTTGAATAATTCTAATATTTATTAAGTTGTTGGAAACTTCAGTTCTCTCTGCATCAATTCTCAGCTATTTTGAAGTAGTTGGTTCCTTCTTTTATTGATTTTCCTAATCAATTTCAGTAATCCAATTCAATTCAATAAATGTACATTAAATATTCATTATGTACAAGGCACTATGCCAGAAAGTGGGGAGAAAAAGCAAAAATTAAATTGCTTCTTTCTTCAAGGCACTTAAGTTTTCCAGGTACAATTTTTTTAAAGCTATACTTAAATAAGATGTCATTGGACAACAAGAGTCATGGTGATTTTATAATTTTTATCAAGTTTCATTCAAAGCTAAGAGTAAAACCAAATGTCTTTCAAAACATAAGGAAGAATGATTAAATTTAAAAATAAATTATTTACCTCAAGCTGTGACCTGAATAGAGTTGTTAATTTATATGCAATCAACTTATGAAAAGAGCAGACAAGGAATAAACAACTTAATGCAGATGTTCAACTAAGAATATAGATAGGTGAATTTAAGCTCGAAGCAATGTCTCGAAATATAACTAAAGTTTAGAATTTTAAAAAACCATCCACTTTTAAGTTGTTGTTTCTACCTGCACAGAAAACATTCTAAAAGAGACCTAGAAGGGATTGTATCTGAATGTTATTTTAGCAGTAATTTTTCTAATGTGATTATCATTCCTCCTTAGACAAAAAGATCCTATTTGGGAACAGAAATTCCAACAGCAACCCTAATATATTTTATCTATACCATTTAGACATTTATAAGAACTAAACTTTTCCCCTCCAGTACATATTTCCAAGTGACTTCCATAATCTGAATTGCATGTATTATGCATAGTGTATGTACACATGAGTATATATGTACAATATATACAGAAAAGTATAAAACAGACCAGAACCAACCTATATGTACATGTGTATGTAAGGAAAGGAGAATGGGACCTAGAGAGACAGGCAGAGACAGAGAGGGAGACAGTGACAGAGAACATGGTATATATGCATACATATTAGTACTATATATTATATACTAAGTATTTAATTCACGTTTTTCAACGGAATTCTTTTGAATTTGATATATTTTCTGAATCAAGGAGTTTTAGGGATAAACTTAGAAATTGATGACCGAAGTTTATGATGTTTGGGGTCAATCCATCAACAGCATTTATTAGGGGCTTACTATATGACAGCCACTATGTTTTGCACTGGAGATATGAATAACGCCAAAACATGGTGCCTGACTTAACGATACTCATGTTCAAATGTACCAACATATATAAGCAATTTAATGTATTCAAAATATAAATGTGTAAATTGGGAGAAATGTCAGAAGCAAGGCCTCTGAGTGTAGGGGACCTGGATAAGGAGGGAGAGCATTTCCAACATATAGAATTGCCAATGAAAGGCAGAGAGTAGGGATTAAGTATATCTTGCTAGAGAGAGAGCAAGAAGGCCAGTGTGGCTTCACTTTTGATATCAATGTATGATCCCATTTGTCAGTTTATCATTGCTACTAATGTGTTTGAGTTGTGTCTCAACTCAGATTCTTTCTCTGGGAAAAATCATTAAAAACATGTCTCAGCTTAACTCATAATTTAATGCACTAGTCTCCATGCCTGCCAAAAACCCAAGGTCTACAAGGTTGAAGACAATAGTATACTCAATTGAATTATTGTTATATGGGCAAATGAAGGGACCTATGAAGGCCTTCCCATTTACTATACTCAGAGTTGTCTTTTCTGTTTTTGTTAGACCATAAGACAACTTTAGGGATTGCTTTGGGGAACATGTGAATGCAGAGCCAAAGGGATTCTTCTATAAAGTGATTTGGTCCAGCATATGATGGCAATCCTTCTATTGGCTACTCAGTCAAACAAACCAGTGGATGTACAGAAGAGAATATCTTTCCCTCAGATTCTCTATTATCTGACTGTATGAACATTTTGTTACACTTATGATAAGAGTTGCATCCAAAGTGTTCAATTGAGGGAGGGGAAACTTGGTTTTTCTCCCTACCTCAATATCCCTTACAGAGAGGATTATGTAATATCTAGAATATATTTTCTACCTGGGAAAGAGTGAGACAGGGTTTGTGATGCTTCTTTTCTACTGGCTGTTACTTAATCTTAAGTCAATGAGTACCCCTGGATGCATTTGTTCAGAGTGAGAGGCAAACTTTTGAATTAGAAAGTTGTGGAAATCTGGGGTCTTATTTATTTGGTGATGCAGGATAGA
The DNA here is from genome assembly GCF_016433145.1 of Gracilinanus agilis. Lineage (NCBI taxonomy): Eukaryota > Metazoa > Chordata > Mammalia > Didelphimorphia > Didelphidae > Gracilinanus > Gracilinanus agilis. The sequence goes on along the minus strand of NC_058132.1, from coordinate 234,233,611 downwards.
TGATCCTCCTGAGGAGGATGTCTTTGCATTTATTTTGATGTTTCCACAGAAGATTTCTGTCAACAAGCATATTGGATGAGTCTAAGGATTTAACTAGCAGCTTTACTGGGAGCAATTTGGACAGAAAAGAGCTGAGGTAAACTATAAAATGCATAATTAAGAGTTTTATAAAAATTTTCTAACGTAGGTTTTAAATATCAGCATCTTAGTAGGGTGTAATAGAAGTTACACATTATGTAAATTTATTTATTTCTATTTTAAGTTGGTATGCTAACATCTTAAAGTCTTATAAATTTACCATTTCTTTTGTGTGTAGTAATAAATCACCTGTCCCATATTTGATTCATATTACATATTAAGTACTTTGGGGAGAAGTCCTAGAAATGAGTCATAACCTAAGATATAAAGACCTGAAGACCAGAGGTTCTGGGTTCAAATGTAACCTCAGAAAATTCATAGTTCTGTGGTCTTGGGCAATTCAATTAACCCTAGTTGCTTAGCCCTTATAACTCTTCTTCTGCCTTATATTACAACCAATATTTAGTATTGATTCTAAGGCAGAAGGTAAGGGTTTTAAAAAAAGAATGTGGGAAAAAGGAGCCTACCACACTTTTCATTGAATCAGACTCTGGAAGACTTCACTTTTTTTAATCCACATGCCTTGTGGTATAAACAAGAGTAGCATAGTACCCCAGATCCTTTGGATCTAATATAAATTTTTCAAGGTCAACCTTCAAGACATCTATAGAATAGATAGAAAGGGATAGACATGACAATATTATTCTTTTCTCCTTCTCACAGAATCACCGTGATCCCCTCTGTAGAAATTCACATGGATAATAGGAAGAAATGATAGCTTTTATTATATTTTATGGCTAAAATTCATATAGAACTTTCATATTTGCAAATTACTTTATACACACCAATTCATTTGGGCCTTACTATGACCCAGAGGGTTAGGAGATATTATATCTATTTTACAGCTAAAGAACTGAAGTTTAGAGAGATTAAGTGATTCACACAGTCTCACAACTGACAGGTAACTGAGTCAGTATTTGAATTTTGGTCTTCTCCCCAAGGAACATAAAGGAACACAAGGGTTCAATAAGTTGGTAAGTGACGATTAAATCCAATAAACCTCTCCATCCCCCCACCTGAAATATGGATTTCATCCCTATCTGACCCTAGTTCTAGTAGGTTAGCTGTATCTTGCCAGAATGAGGTCTCTGCACCATTTACAACAGTCTCTTTATATGCCCAGTCTTTTTCTTGAACCCTACCTTTCTAGCAACTCTCTATATGCTTTCTTCTCCTATTAGAATATAATATCCTTAAGGATAAGAACTGTCATATTTGCATTATTCATGTCTCCAGTACTTATCCCTTAAAAAATGTTTGGTCTATCTAGCTATCTAGCTAGCTTTCTTTACTGTCACCTAATTCATCAGTGTCCTCCAGAACCAGAAATCAGGTTCCAATTTCTCCTATAGTAGTTTTTCCACTGGCTCCCATCAATAGTTTTAATTATAATGTTTTTTCTCATTTACAATACTGATTTGAGTTTAAAATTGTAATATCTGTCAATCTATTCTTAAGTTATCCTAAGGGTTTGATGTTATAGTGGATATTATTTACTTTTATTTAAGTTTGCCCTTTCAAAGAAAGACATTTCAGAATTGGTGAAATGTTAATTGTTACATAAATTCTTGCAATATTTGAAAGGTCCTCTATCCCATGGGATTCATTCCAAGGAAACAAACTATGGATACTCTTTAAAGTTAAATTATAATGGAGAAAATATATTCCATTTATTCTTAGCAAACTGACACGAGCTTACTTGCTTTGAGGTCCCAGTGACATTTCTTTTAAACGTGGCTTGCATTTTTTTCTTTATTCCAGACATTTCAGAATAAAAAGAATTCTGGGATAAAACATCAATAATCTACATACTAGCAAGGACTTTAAATGTATCAGTTTGGTAAGCAACATTTTTATTACTATTGCCCATTATTTAAAATAAGGGAATACTATTTTCATTTAAATTCCTATTTATTAAATATCATATAAAATTGTCTTTTGTTATCAATTAAATGGTCTCCCTTTATTTGTTTCACAATGAGATATTTCGAATTTCCATGACCACATCATTAATTGTATTTTCATGATGACACCTCTGACTATTTAGGGTTGGTAATAAAATAAACTGGATGATTGCATTCTCCCCCTTCCTTCCTTGCCAGCATATCTGCATTTTTCAAACTGTATAGACATGGCTCTAAGTTAAGAATGAAAAGAAAAATTGAATAAAATTTACCTCAGAAGACTTTAATTTTTAAAAATTTCATATGAAAACCTTTTTTTTAAACATTTATTAATATTTGTTTTTATCATAGTTACATGATTCATGCCCCGCACTGACCCCCAACCATGGCTGACACACATTTCCACTGGTTTTATCATGTGTCATTGATCAAGACCTATTTCCAAATTGTTGATAGTTGCATTGGTGTGGTAGTTTCGAGTCTACATCCCCAATCATGTCCACCCCAACCCATGCGTTCAAGCAGTTGTTTTTCCTGTATGTTTCCTCTCCTGCAGTCCTTCCTCTGAATGTGAGTAGCGTTCTTTACCATAAATACCTCAGAATTGTCCTGTGTCATTGCATTGCTCCTAGTACAGAAGTCCATTACATTCGATTTTACCATAGTATATCAGTCTCTGTGTACAGTGTTCTTATGGCTCTGCTCCTTTCACTCTGCATCAATTCCTGAAGGTCTTTCCAGTTCACCTGGAACTCCTCCAGTTTATTATTCCTTTTAGCACAATAGTATTCTATCTCCAAGATATACCACAATTTGTTCAGCCATTCCCCAATTGAAGGGCATACCCTCCTTTTCCAGGTTTTTGCCACTACAAAAAGTGCAGCTATAAATATTTTCATACAAATTTGTTTATTAATGATCTCTTTGGGGTACAAACCCAACAATGGTATGGCTGGATCAAAGGGCAGGCAGTCCTTTATAGCCCTTTTTAGCATAGTTGCAAATTGCCAGCCAGAATGCTTGGATCAGTTCACAACTCCACCAGCAATGCATTAATGTCCCAATTTTGCCACATCCACTCCAACATTCATTACTCTCCCCTTCTTTCATTTTAGCCAATCTGCTAGGTGTGAGGTGATATCTCAGAGTTGTTTTGATTTTCATTTCTCTAATTATTAGAGATTTAGAGCACTTTCTCATGTGCTTATTGATACTCTTGATTCCTTTACCTGAAAATTGCCTATTCATGTCTCTTGCCCATTTATCAATTGGGGAATGGCTTGACTTTTTATACAATTGATTTAACTCCTTGTATATTTGAGTAATTAGACCCCTGTCAGAGTTTTTCGTTATAAAGATTTTTTCCCAATTTGTTGTTTCCCTTCTGATTTTGACTACATTGTTTTTGTTTGTACAAAAGCTTTTTACCTTAATATAATCAAAACCATTTAATTTACATTTTGTAATTTTCTCTAACTCTTGCTTGGTTTTAAATTCTTTCCTTTCCCAAAGATCTGACAAGTATACTATTCTGTGTTCACTTAATTTATTTATAGTTTCCCTCTTTATATTTAAGTCATTCACCCATTCTGAATTTATCTTGGTGTAGGGTGTGAGATGTTGATCTAAACCTAATCTCTCCCATATTGTTTTCCAAATTTCCCAGCAGATTTTGTCAAATAGTGGATTCATGTCCCAAAAGTTGGGCTCTTTGTGTTTATCATACACTGTCTTGCTGATGTCATTTACCCCAAGTCTATTTCACTGATCCTCCCTTCTGTCTCTTAGCCAGTACCATATTGTTTTGATGACTGCTGCTTTATAATATAGTTTAATACCTGGTACTACTAGACCCCCCTCCTTCACATTTTTTTTCATTATTTCCCTTGATATTCTTGATCTTTTGTTATTCCAAATGAAATTTGTTATAGTTTTTTTCTAATTCAGTAAAGAAGTTTTTTGGTAGCTTGATAGGTATGGCGCTAAATAGGTAAATTAATTTGGGTAGAAAGGTCATTTTTATTATGTTAGCTCATCCTACCCATGAGCAACCAATGGCTTTCCAGTTGTTTAGATCCAGTTTTATTTGTTTGGAAAGTGTTTTGTAGTTGTTTTTGTATGATTGCTGTGTTTCTTTTGGTAGATAGATTCCTAAGTAGTTTATATTGTCTAGGGGTGATTTTAAATGGTGTTTCTCTTTCTACCTCTTGCTGCTCTAATATGTTAGAAATGTATAGAAATGCTGATGATTTATGTGCATTTATTTTGTATCATGCAACTTTGCTATAGTTGTTGATTATTTCTACAAGTTTCTTAGTTGATTCTCTAGGATTTTTTACGTATACCATCATATCATCTGCAAAGAGTGATAGCTTAGTCTCCTCATTGCCTATTTTGATACCTTTGAATTCGTTTTCTTCTCTAATTGCTACTGCTAGTGTTTCTAGTACTATGTTTAAAAATTGAGGTGATAATGGGCATTTTTGTTTTACTCCTGATCTTATTGGGAAGGCTTCTAATTTATCCCCATTGCATATGATGTTTGTTGATGGTTTTAGGTACATACTGATTTTTATATTTAGGAAAGGTCCTTCTATTCCTATAATTTTCAGTGTTTTCAATAGGAATGGATGCTGTATTTTGTCAAAGGCTTTTTCAGCATCGATTGAGATAATCATGTGATTTTTGTTTGGTAGACTGTTGATATGGTCAATTATGTGGATGGTTTTCCTAATGTTGAACCATCCTTGCATTCCTGGTATAAATCCCACCTGATCATGGTGGATGATCTTCTTAATTACTTGCTGGAGTCTCTTTGCTAATATTCTATTTAAGATTTTTGCACCTATGTTCACTAGGGAGATTGGTGTGTAGTTTTCTTTCTCTGTTTTTGATCTCCCTGGCTTTGGAATCAGTACCATATTTGTGTCATAAAAGGAATTTGGTAGGACCCCTTCTTTGCTTTTCATATCAAATAATTTGTAAAGTATTAGGATTAGTTGCTCTTTGAATGTCTCATAGAAATCACTTGTTAATCCATCAGGCCCTGGCTATTTTTTCTTAGGGAGTTCTTTGATGGCTTGTTCAATTTCTTTTTCTGATAGGGGATTATTTAGGTATTCTATTTCTTCTGCTGTTAATCTAGGCAATTTATATTTTTGTAAATATTCATCCATATCTCCTAAATTATTATATTTATTGCCATATAATTGGGCAAAACAGTTTTTAATGATTCCCTTAATATCCCTTCATTACAGGTGAGGTCTCCCTTTTCATCTTTGATACTGTCAATTTGGTTTTCTTCTTTCCCTTTATTTTATTAGATTGACCAGTACCTTGTCTATTTTATCTGGTTTTTTTTCAAGAAAACAGCTTGTAGTCTTATTTATTAATTCAATAGTTCTTTTACTTTTGATTTTATTGATTTCTCCCTTGATTTTTTGTAATTCTAATTTAGTTTTTATCTGGGGATTTTAAATTTACTTGCTTTCTAATTTTTTGAGTTGCATGCCCAATTCATTAATCTCTGCCCTTCTTAATTTGTTAATATATGCACTCAAGGATACAAATTTACCCCTGAGTACTGCCTTGACTGCATCCCACAGAGTTCGGTAGGATGTCTCATCATTGTCATTCTCTCTTCAATGAAATTGTTGATTGTTTCTATGATTTCTTCTTTGACTAATTGGTTTTGGAGAATCATATTATTTAATTTACAATTAGTTTTTGATTTTCCTGTCCAGGTGCCCTTACTTATTATTATTTTTATTGCATTATGATCTGAGAAGGTTACATTTATTATTTCTGCTCTTTTGCATTTGTTTGCAATGTTTCTATGCCCTATAACATGGTTAATCTTTGTGAATGTGCCATGTACAGCTGAAAAGAAGGTGTATTCCTTTTTGTCCCTATTTATTTTTCTCCACATATCAATTAAATCTAATTTTTCTAGGACTTCATTCACCTCTCTTACCTCTTCCTTATTTATTTTTCGGTTTGATTTATCTAGATCTGAAAGAGGAATATTTAGATCTCCCACTACTATGGTTTTACTATCTATTTCCTTCTTGAGCTCTGCCAGTTTCTCCTTTATGAATTTGGATGCTATGCCACTTGGTGCATACATATTGAGCAGTGTTAATTCCTCATTGTTTATATTGCCTTTAATCAGGATTTAATGACCTTCCCTGTCTTTTTTAATCATATCTATTTTTACTTTGGCTTTGTCAGAAATCACAATTGCAACTCCTGCCTTCTTTTTCTCATTTGATGCCCAAAGATTTGGCTCAATCCCTTAACCTTAAACTTGTGAATGTCCCCCGCCTCATATTTGTTTCTTGTAAACAACATATGGTAGAATTTTGGTTTCTAATCCACTCTGCTATTTGCTTCCATTTTATGAGCAAGTTCATCCCATTCACATTCAGAGTTATAATTATCAGTTATGCATTTGCTGACATTTTTGTATCCTCCCCTTTTCCTACCCCTTCTTCTTGAATTATTTCCTTTTAAACCAGTGGTTTGCTTTAAGCCAGTATCCCTTATCCCCTCCCTTGATTAACTTCCCTTTCTACCACCTCCCTTATTATTCCCCTCTTTTTATTTTTAAAGGCCTAATGAATTCCCTCCCCCTTCTTCTATCCTCCATTTTTTGACCTTCCCACTCTCCTACTCCCCTTGGTTTATCCCTTCTGAGTTTCTCAGTAGGGTTAGATAGAGTTTTATATCCCAATGGATAATACAGCTACTCTTCCCTTTCTGGGTTGATTACACTGAGAGTAAGGTTTAAATATTACCTTTTAATGCTCTCTTCCTCTCCTTCTTATAATAGTATTTGCCCCCTCCCCTTCTCATGCCCTCTTCGTGTGTAATAGAATATCCTATTTTTCTTATTCTCTCAAGTTTCTCTTGGTGTCCCCTACTATTCACCCCCCTCTTTCCCACCCCACCATATCATCTTAGACCATTTAGTATTCCAACATCTCCCTATGATTTATTCTTCTGATCACTATAATAGTGAATACTATAATAGTGAATAGAGTTCACTACGGAGAATTATACATAGCATTTCTCCACATAGGAATACAGATAATTAGATCTTACTGAGGCCCTTAAAAAAGACAAATTTAAAAATTATATGTTTTCTTTCTTTCCCCTCTTTTTCTTATTTACCTTTTCATGTTTCTCTTGATTTTTGTGGTTGGATATCAAACTTTCCATTTAGTCCTGGTCTTTTCTGTGCAAATACTTGGATATCTCCAATTTTGTTGAATGCCCATACTTTCCTCTGGAAGTATATAATCAATTTTGATGGGCAGTTGATCCGTGGTTGCAGGCCCAGCTCTCTTGCCTTTCTGAATATCATATTCCAAGCCTTGCGTTCTTTTAGTGTGGAGGCTGAGAGATCCTGTGTGATCCTGATTGGTGCTCCTTGATATTTGAATTGTCTCTTTCTGGCTTCCTGTAAGATTTTTTCTTTTACTTGAAAGCTTTTGAATTTGGCTATTATATTCCTGGGTGTTTTCTTATCTGGATTGAATGTTGAGGGTGATCTATGCATCCTTTCAATGTCTATATTGCTCTCTTGTTGTAGAACTTCAGGGCAATTTTGCTGAATAATTTCTTTTAGTATGGAGTCCAAATTTCTATTAATTTCTGCTTTTTCAGGGAGACAAATGATTTTCTAATTGTCTCTTCTAGACCAGTTTTCTTGGTCTGTCACTTTCTCATGGAGATATTTCATGCTTCCTTCTATTTTTTTCAGTCTTTTTACTATGTTTTATTTGTTCTTGCTGTCTTGAGAGATCATTAGCTTCTAATTGCTCAATTCTAGCCTTTAGGCACTGGTTTTTCTTTTCCATCTGGTCATTTCTGGTCTTCAGTTTACTTGCCTCACTTTCCAATTGTAAAATTCTGCCTTTTAAACTGTTATTTTCTTGTCTGATTTCCTTTTGAGCTATTTCCTATTTCTCTAGCTAAATCTTTTCAACCTTTCTTGTCATCTCAGATTTCAACTCTTCAAGAGCTTGTGACCAGTTTTCATTATTTTGGGAGGGACCGGATGTGATTGCTTGTTTTTTCTCCTCTTCTATTTGCTCGGTTGTCTGGATTTTCTCTGTGTAAACGTTGTCGAGTGTTAAAGATTTCTTCTTGTTGTTGTTAATCTTTCTCTTTTGGCCTTCCTGATTCTGGGTTGCCATTGTTAGCCCAGCCCTTTCTCAGTTTTATCCTCGAGCTCAGGGTCTATCTGTGCTCAGGGTCTGTCTGCGCTCTATCGGCTCCTGAGGTCTCAGGTCTGGTTGTTTTCAAGGTCAAGCCCCCTGGTGGATCCCCTTGTTTAATCCTTTGCCAGAGGTTCCTTTACAGGTCTCAGGGAGCTGCTTCCACAGTCGTATACCCGTCTGCACTGGTTCCCCACTCAGGGTTTCAGAGCCTTTTCTCATGCCTGTGTCTGCTTCCACCCGCGCCTGAGCTCCGTTTCTGTGCTCAAAGTCCGTGTGCGTTCTTTAGCCTTTTGGGGTCCTAAGTCTTGCTGCTTTCATGAACAGGCCCTGGAGCTGCCAATGACTCAATGGGTGCCCCAAACTTGCTCTATTTCTTTTCACCTGGCTTTGGCGTTGTAGGTGGTGTGTGTGTGTGTGTGTGGGGTTGCTCAGGCTGAGATTTAGTGAAAGCCGTTTCACCCCTTTATAACATGGAAATGCCCTAATTCCAGGTACCTTCCACGCTGCACCCTGTTGTGGCGTCTCTCCGTTCGTCTGGATTTATTTTTATGTCCCCTTGAGGAGTCCTGTATGTTTCAGTTAGGAGAGGTTAAACACTGCTTTTTACTCTGCCACCATATTAACCCAGAAGCCGCCATATGATACCTTTTTGACCACTTATGTTCTAGACTTTGGATACTTGTAGATACATCATAGATTCAAAATGAAACTGAAAATGAATAGGAGGTCATAATAGATATTATTTTAGCTTCAGAGGAGTGCATTTATTTGGCTTATCAGGATTACAACTTTTACATTAAATAACAAATTTATTTTCTTTTCTTTCTGTCTCTCTCCCTCAAATGCTTTAGTTCCTGAGATAGGGAGTTTACTTAGAAACATAACCAAATGCAAAAATATATTGGCATTTCCAAATGACAAAATGTTAATTTTTTTGGATTAAACCAAATGTAATGGCTATGTATGATTGAAGAAATGTAGTCCTTTTGTTGTACACCTCTGTACTGGCTTACTTTTTTTTTTTAACTCACTCAAACATTCCCTTTTCTAAGGCACGTTTTTTTTCAGATCCCTGCAGCTACTTGCAATTTCTCCTCTGAGATTAGCTTATATATGTGTACCTATATACATATATATATAGGTACACATATATATATATTATATGCATGATACAAATTTATATGTTGTCTCTCATTTTTATATGAGTAGGAAAATATTTTTCTCTATATGCAACTACATCAAAAGAGTGCTGTAAATGGAGTTTTAATCAGTCCTCAAACATTTAGTACCTGTGTGATCCTGAGAAAGTCATTTAACTTCTACGTCCCTTTCCACATCTATAAAATGGATATACTACATACTTCTCAAGATTGTTATGAGGACAAAATCAGATGTTTGTAAAGGACTATATAAAGGTTAGTTGTTATTGCTGTCCATAGAACTTAGCACAGTGTCTGGGATATAATAAGTGCTTCATAAATGCTTTTGATTGACTGACTTTTGAATTAAAACTCAAGTCCAAGAGCATCAACATAGTTCTATTGTATAGAAATTTACATTTTGGTGAAATCTGCTATTCAAGTTAGCATAATAAATTTAGTGTTTTCTTTGAATTCGTTCCTTTTACTATTTTCTAATTTGAATATTAAAATGATGAGAAATTGTTATGTGGTAATTTACAGTAAAGTCTTTTTTACATTTGAATGTCTTCCTAGGCTACTGGAAGTGGTAAGTTTAAAGAAATAAATAAAACTGATCGATTACAAGAAAATATTTATTTTTATTCTATGGTTTATTCTAAAATTTAGCTTTATTCCAAGTTTATTCTAAGCATATGAAATTATAGAACAAAAAGGTAGTGAGGAGGAAAAACAAAGTAATATGACAATGACATCCTTTACTAAGTTTTCTATTCTTGTCCCAAAAGGGGACAATTAAATGTAATATGTTGAAGTTTCAATGATGCAAATTTAGGTTTTATGAGAGTAGAAAGTTCCTAGTTATTATATGTACCAATGATAAGAAAGGGCTGCTTCAAGAAATAGTGGATCACACCTTGTTGGAGATTTTTAGATCAAAATCAGAAAAAAAAATAGAGGCCAAACTATATGGTGATCAGAGGTTGTTTCAACCCTCAAATCCCAGAATTCTGGGATTAAGGAAAGGGAATATATTTCAGATGATAAAAATAATATAGTAGAAATGAAGTAGCCTTCAAATTTTTTTAGTAGTTTTAGTCTATTTTAAGAGTCAGAGGTTATAAGCAAATAGGTTTTCTATTTGACTATTCTCTTCATATTGTAAAAGTAAACCTAGAAGACAGTGAAAATTATTTCTACCTACCTTTTTTAAAAGTTTGTACCCATCTAAATTTATTATCTGTTACATATTAGTGCCTTCCCTCCTTTCTTCTAATACAATAGTGTAATTTTTTTGAGCTTCATCTTGAAAATGTTCCCTTTTTTAAAATCTGGCAATACAAGATTAAAAAAAAAAGCACTCGCATTGTAGAATTGGATTCAAGTATCACAATACCATTGTCATGAGAAATTCACACTGTAACTCTACAGTTGTCAATGTCTAATTGTAAAATTAAGTCTGTTTCTTAATACCAGATGAACAAAAAAGAGTGATTTATTCCTTGCTGACTCTAAGAACATCATCATTTTTTCTGAAGTTTCTTATAAATGAGCAGTACCAAAATTGGTCACTTATAAACATTTATATTGCATATGACTTTATACAGATTTCCAAACCTTGCCCAATTATCCAAATGTTGGAGGATGAAGGGAGGGAATAAGTATGTGTCAGTGCTTTACAAATATTATTTCATCTGATATTGGGTAAAAAAATGGTAAATTAGTCCAGTTGCTGTTTAATCATTTGCAGCAGAGACAAAGGAATATATCTAATTTTCTCTTAATAAACTCTATTTATTTTACATAGGATTTTTATTTTAGTGAATTATAGTCATACATCTATGGAATTTTTAAAATAAGTATTTACATGATAAACAATAATGGGTTCCTTAAGAACCATTAAGTGTTACTATCTTAGCCATCTTCTTTACAGTTAAATATCCCTTAATGTACATTTGCATGCACTATCTTTGAAAGGGCTCATTAATACTTGAAGTTATATTCCATTTACTTGGCTGAATTTTATATGGTGGAAAGTTAGAGTGTTTCATTATACACTTATTTAATTTCAAGTTACACATGAGAAACATTGCAGGCTCATGTAGCCTATTTCAGTGCCTTTCCTCTAGATTAAATTGTCTAGATATAGAGTTTAAAAGTTGGTTCAAAGCTGCTTAAAATATCTGGACCCAAATATTTAACTAATATTTCAAAGATATTGAGTTTTACTTCTTTTAAATATATAGTGTAATTAAGGTGATATTCACTTTACCTACCAATAAATTATTTATATTTAAATGTGAAAATAAATTCATACAAAAAAATAGTTCAAGCAGAAAACCAGTTTTCTAATTCTAAATTGAAAAATTCCCATTATTATTACTTCTGCACTAGGAAAAAATAAGAAACCATTTACCATGTTAAAAATATAACAGGAATATATATCTATATATATATACATTTACATATATATAGTATATAATAGAGACAGAAGACAGAAATAACTTGTATAGACATGACTTGAACTTGAGTACAAAAAATATCTCTACTCTATGTAGGCATTAACATTTGAATATAAGACATTTAAAATAGTGTACAAGACAAATAAATAAGAGTTTAAAGGTAACTTATTGGCATAATTTAATGTTCTGGACCTTGGCCCCCTTAATTCTAGTGCTTTCCCTTTATTTTTACCTTTGAATTATGCTGTATATGCTTTCTTTGTACATAGAGTTTTTTTTTAATTTAAAACATTTATTAATATTCATTTTTAACAAGGTTACATGATTCATGCTCCTACTTTCCCCTTCACCACCCGCATTCCCTCCACTCATGGCCAACACACATTTCCATTGGTATTATCATGCGTCCTTGATCAAGACCTATTTCCAAATTGTTGATAGTTCCATTGGTGTGCTAGTTTCGAGTCCACGTCCTCAATCATGTCCACCCCAACCCTTGCATTCAAGTAGCTGTTTTTCTTATATGTTTCCTCTCCTGCAGTCCTTCCTCTGAATGTGGGCAGCGTTCTTTACCATATATTCCTCAGAATTGTCCTGGGTCATTGTATTGCTGCTGCTACAGAGGTCCATTACATTCAATTTTACCATAGTATATCAGTCTCTGTGTACAGTGTTCTTATGGCTCTGCTCCTTTCACTCTGCATCATTTCCTGGAGGTCTTTCCAGTTCACCTGGAACTCCTCCAGTTTATTATTCCTTTTAGCACAATAGTATTCCATCACCCGCATATACCACAATTTGTTCAGCCATTCCCCAATTGAAGGGCATACCCTCCTTTTCCAGGTTTTTGCCACTACAAAAAGTGCAGCTATAAATATTTTCATACAAGTCTGTTTATGATCTCTTTGGAGTACAAACCCAACAATGGTACAGCTGGATCAAAGGGCAGGCAGTCTTTTATAGCCCTCTGAGCATAGTTCCAAATTGCCAGCCACAATGGTTGGATCAGTTCACAACTCTACCAGCAATGCATTAATGTCCCAATTTTGCCACATCCACTCCAACATTCATTACTCTCCCCTTCTTTCATTTTAGCCAATCTGCTAGGTGTGAGGTGATACCTCAGAGTT
>NC_058132.1:234218810-234220237 GCF_016433145.1 Gracilinanus agilis | reverse complement strand
TACATTGTTTTTGTTTGTACAAAAGCTTTTTACCTTAATATAATCAAAACCATTTAATTTACATTTTGTAATTTTCTCTAACTCTTGCTTGGTTTTAAATTCTTTCCTTTCCCAAAGATCTGACAAGTATACTATTCTGTGTTCACTTAATTTATTTATAGTTTCCCTCTTTATATTTAAGTCATTCACCCATTCTGAATTTATCTTGGTGTAGGGTGTGAGATGTTGATCTAAACCTAATCTCTCCCATATTGTTTTCCAAATTTCCCAGCAGATTTTGTCAAATAGTGGATTCATGTCCCAAAAGTTGGGCTCTTTGTGTTTATCATACACTGTCTTGCTGATGTCATTTACCCCAAGTCTATTTCACTGATCCTCCCTTCTGTCTCTTAGCCAGTACCATATTGTTTTGATGACTGCTGCTTTATAATATAGTTTAATACCTGGTACTACTAGACCCCCCTCCTTCACATTTTTTTTCATTATTTCCCTTGATATTCTTGATCTTTTGTTATTCCAAATGAAATTTGTTATAGTTTTTTTCTAATTCAGTAAAGAAGTTTTTTGGTAGCTTGATAGGTATGGCGCTAAATAGGTAAATTAATTTGGGTAGAAAGGTCATTTTTATTATGTTAGCTCATCCTACCCATGAGCAACCAATGGCTTTCCAGTTGTTTAGATCCAGTTTTATTTGTTTGGAAAGTGTTTTGTAGTTGTTTTTGTATGATTGCTGTGTTTCTTTTGGTAGATAGATTCCTAAGTAGTTTATATTGTCTAGGGGTGATTTTAAATGGTGTTTCTCTTTCTACCTCTTGCTGCTCTAATATGTTAGAAATGTATAGAAATGCTGATGATTTATGTGCATTTATTTTGTATCATGCAACTTTGCTATAGTTGTTGATTATTTCTACAAGTTTCTTAGTTGATTCTCTAGGATTTTTTACGTATACCATCATATCATCTGCAAAGAGTGATAGCTTAGTCTCCTCATTGCCTATTTTGATACCTTTGAATTCGTTTTCTTCTCTAATTGCTACTGCTAGTGTTTCTAGTACTATGTTTAAAAATTGAGGTGATAATGGGCATTTTTGTTTTACTCCTGATCTTATTGGGAAGGCTTCTAATTTATCCCCATTGCATATGATGTTTGTTGATGGTTTTAGGTACATACTGATTTTTATATTTAGGAAAGGTCCTTCTATTCCTATAATTTTCAGTGTTTTCAATAGGAATGGATGCTGTATTTTGTCAAAGGCTTTTTCAGCATCGATTGAGATAATCATGTGATTTTTGTTTGGTAGACTGTTGATATGGTCAATTATGTGGATGGTTTTCCTAATGTTGAACCATCCTTGCATTCCTGGTATAAATCCCACCTGATCATGGTGGATGATCTTCTTAATTACTTGCTGGAGTCTCTTTGCTAG
>NC_058132.1:234169027-234218798 GCF_016433145.1 Gracilinanus agilis | reverse complement strand
GTTAGACTGACTGTTGATATGGTCAATTATGTGGATGGTTTTCCTAATGTTGAACCTTGCATTCCTGGTATAAATCCCACCTGATCATGGTGGATGATCTTCTTAATTACTTGCTGGAGTCTCTTTGCTAGTATTCTATTTAAGATTTTTGCATCTATGTTCATTAGGGAGATTGGTGTGTAGTTTTCTTTCTCTGTTTTTGATCTCCCTGGCTTTGGAATCAGTACCATATTTGTGTCATAAAAGGAATTTGGTAGGACCCCTTCTTTGCTTATCATATCAAATAATTTCTATAGTATTGGGATTAGGTACTCTTTGAATGTCTGATAGAATTCACTTGTGAATCCATCAGGCCCTGGCGATTTTTTCTTGTTGAGTTCTTTGATGGCTTGTTCAATTTCTTTTTCTGATACAGGATTATTTAGGTATTCTATTTCTTCTGCTGTTAATCTAGGCAGTTTATATTTTTGTAAATATTCATCCATATCTCCTAAATTGTTATATTTATTGCCATATAGTTGGGTGAAATAGTTTTTAATGATTGCCTTAATTAGAGGTGAGGTCTCCCTTTTCATCTTTGATATTGTCAATTTGGTTTTCTTCTTTCCATTTTTTTATTAGATTGACCAGTACTTTATCTATTTTATCTGTTGTTTTTTTTTCAAAAAAACAGCTTCTAGTCTTATTTATTAATTCAATAGTTCTTTTACTTTTGATTTTATTAATTTCTCCCTTGATTTTTTGTAATTCTAATTAAATTTTTATCTGGGGATTTTAAATTTACTTTCTTTCTAATTTTTTGAGTTGCATGCCCAATTCATTAATCTCTGCCCTTCTTAATTTGTTAATATGTGCACTCAAGGATATAAATTTCCCCCTGAGTACTGCCTTGACTGCATCCCACAGAGTTTGGTAGGATGTTTCATCATTGTCATTCTCTTCAATGAAATTGTTGATTGTTTCTATGATTTCTTCTTTGACTAATTGGTTTTGGAGAATCATATTTAATTTCCAATTAATTTTTGATTTTGCCTGTCCAGGTGCCCTTACTTATTATTATTTTATTGCATTATGATCTGAGAAGGTTACATTTATTATTTCTGCTTTTTTGCATTTGTTTGCAATGTTTCTATGCCCTATTACATGGTCAATCTTTGTGAATGTACCATGTGCAGCTGAAAAGAAGGTGTATTCCTTTTTGTCCTTATTTATTTTTCTCCACATATCAATTAAATCTAATTTTTCTAGGACTTCATTCACCTCTCTTACCTCTTTCTTATTTATTTTTTTGGTTTGATTTATCTAGATCTGAAAGAGGAATATTTAGATCTCCCACTAGTATCGTTTTACTATCTATTTCCTTCTTGAACTTCTTGAGAAGGATTAACTTCTTGAGCTTCTTGAGAAGGATTAACTTCTCCTTTATGAATTTGGATGCTATGCCACTTGGTGCATACATATTGAGCAGTGTTATTTACTCATTGTTTATACTGCCTTTAATCAGGATGTAATGACCTTCCCTGTCTTTTTTAATCATATCTATTTTTACTTTGGCTTTGTCAGAAATCACAATAGCCACTCCTGCCTTCTTTTTCTCATTTGAAGCCCAAAAGATTTTGTTCAAGCCCTGAACCTTAAACTTATTTATGTCCCACCTCCTCATATGTGTTTCTTGTAGACAACATATGGTGGGATTTTGGTTTCTAATCCACTATGCTATTTGCTTCTGTTTTATGTGAGAGTTCATCCCATTCACATTCAGTGTTATAATTATCAGCTGTGCATTTGCTGACATTTTTGTATTCTCCCCTATTCCTACCCCTTCTTCTTAAACTGTTTCCTTTTAAACCAGTGGTTTGCTATTAAGCTGGTATCCCTTATCCCCTCCCTTGATTAACTTCCCTTTCTACCCCCTCTCTTGTTATTCCCCTCTTTTTGTTTTGAAGGCCTAATAAATTCCCTCCCCCTTTTTCTCCCCTCCCTTTTTTGACCTCCCCACTCCCCTGCTCCCCTTGGTTTATCCCTTCTGAGTTTCTCAGTAGGGTTAGATAGAGTTTTATTTCCCAGTAGATAGTATAGCTACTCTTCCCTGTCCAAGTTGATTATGCTGAGAGTAAGGTTTAAAAATTACCTCTTGATGGTCTCTTCCTCTCCTTCTTATAATAGTATTTGTCCCCACCCCATCCCATGCCCTCTTTTTGTGTCATAGATTATCCTATTTTTCTTATTCTCTCAAGTTTCTCTTGGTGTCCCCTACTATTCACCCCCTCTTTCCCACCCCCCCATATCATCTTAGACCATTTAGTATTCCAAGATCTCCTTATGATTTATTCTTCTGATCACTATAATAGTGAATACTATAATAGTGAATAGAGTTCACTACAGAGAATTATACATAGCATTTCTCCACATAGGAATACAGATAATTAGACCTTACTCTAGCCCTTAGAAAGGCAAATTTAAAAAATTATGAGTTTTCTTTCTTTCCCCTCTTTTTCTTATTTACCTTTTCATGTTTCTCTTGATTTTTGTGGTTGGATATCAAACTTTCCATTTAGTCCTGGTCTTTTCTGTGCAAATACTTGGATATCTTCAATTTTGTTGAATGCCCATACTTTCCCCTGGAAGTATATAGTCAATTTTGATGGGTAGTTGATTCGCGGTTGCAGGCCCAGCTCTCTTGCCTTTCTGAATATCATATTCCAAGCTTTGAGGTCTTTTAGCCTGGAGGCTGCCAGATCCTGTGTGATCCTGATTGGTGCTCCTTGGTATTTGAATCGTCTCTTTCTGGCTTCTTGAAAGATTTTTTCTTTTACTTGAAAGCTCTTGAATTTGGCTATTATATTCCTGGGTGTTTTCTTATCTGGATTGAATGTTGAGGGTGATCTATGCATCCTTTCAATGTCTATATTGCCCCCTTGTTGTAGAATTTCAGCGCAATTTTGCTGAATAATTTCTTTTAGTATGGAGTCCAAATTTCTATTAATTTCACCCTTTTCAGGGAGACGAATGATTCTCAAATTGTGTCTTCTAGACCGGTTTTCTTTGTCTGTCACTTTCTCATTGAGATATTTCATGTTTCCTTCTATTTTTTTCAATCTTTTGGCTTTGTTTTATTTGTTCTTGTTGTCTTGAGAGATCATTAGCTTCTAATTGTTCAATTCTTGCCTTTAAGGACTGGTTTTTGGCTATAATCTTTTGGTTTTTGGCTATGATCTTTTGGTTTTCTTTTTTAATCTAGTCATTTCTGGTGTTCAGTTGACTTGCCTCACTTTCCAATTGCGAAATTTTGCCTTTTAAACTGTTATTTTCTTGCCTGATTTCCTTTTGAGCTACTTCCCATTTCTCTGACCAAATCTTTTCCAACTTTCTCATCATCTCGGTTTTGAACATTTCAAGAGCTTGTGACCATTTTTGATTATCTTGGGATGGTTCGGATGTGATTGCTTGTTTTTTCTCCTCTTCTGATTGCTCAGTAGTCTGGATTTTCTCTGTATAAAAGTTGTGGAGTGGTAAAGATTTCTTTTTCTTGTTGTTAATCTTTTTCTCTCTCTTCTGGACTTCCTGGTTCTGAGTAGCCATCATTTGCCCAGCAGCTTCTCAACTTTATCCTCGAGCTCAGGGTTTGTCTGCGGTCTTTTGGCTCCTGAGGTCTGAGGTCTGGTTTTTTCCAAAGTCAAGCCCCCTGGTGGACCCTCTTGCTTGATCCTCTGCAGGAGGCTCCTTTACAAGTCTCACGGCGCTGCTTCCACAGTCGTATACCTGACTGCATTGGTTCCCTACTCAGGGTTTCAGAGCCTTCGCTCCCGCCTATGTCTGCCTCTGTCTGAGTCTCCACCCGAGCCTGCGCTCCGCGTCTGCGCTCAGATTCCGTGTGAGTTCCTCACCTTTTTGGGGTCCCAAATCTTGCCGCTCTCAGGAACAGGCCCTGGAGCTGCCAGTGACTCGATGGGTGCCCCAAACTTGCTCTATTCCTTTTGACCTGGCTTTGGTGGTGCAGGTGGTGTGTGTGTGGAGGGGGGTGGTTGCTCAGTCCGCGATTTAGTGAGAGCTGTTTCACCCCTTTATAGCATGAAAATGTCCTGATTCCAAGTACCTTCCACGCTGCACCCTGTTGTGGGGTCCCTCCATTCAACTGGGTTTGTTTTTATGCCCCCTTGAGAAGTTCTGTATGTTTTGGTCAGGAGAGGTTAAGTGCTGCTTTTTACTCTGCTGCCATCTTAACCCAGAAAACCTGTATATAGAGTTTTATATTATTTGACTATGAGCTCCTTGAGTTAAGGGACTAGCTTTCATTTATCTTTGTATGCCACTGTCTACACATAATAAATTCTTAATAGCATATACTGACTGACTGAAATCCTTTCTCCCATATTTATTAGGTACATGACATTGGGTAAACCTCAGTTTCCTTTTCTGAAAATGGAAATATAATAATAATAATAATAATAATAATAATACTTCTAGATCATATTATTACTATACTAAGGCATTTTCAAATGTTTAAACAATATGTAATTTTATTTCCTATTAATTTTCAAATAATTTTGATTGTTAGGCAATAAAAAATGTTGTTCCAGACTTTTTTAAGCTTAGAGATGAGATGATTAAATGTCTTAGGGAGTTACTTTCAGTTTACTTGTTATAAAGAAAAGTTTTCAATTATAAAAGAAAATTAAGACTCAAATTTCAGTAATGCTTACTTCTATGTTATATAAGAATAATGTTACATGCATATTTCTGCATGTTATTGTGTGTGTGTAAAGGAGAGACAAAGACAAAGAATAATTGAGAGATATTTTCTTATATGTATATGAAGTTATTTGCAGTAACATAATTAAAGGTGTACAGTTCCAATTATTTTCTGTATTTTTTAATCATTTTTCTTATGCTAGGCACTATTGTAGATTAAATCTTTAAGAAAGAACTTCCTATGTATTTATGAATTCAAGTACATAGCTGGAAATAGACTCTGGTAATCCCTTCTGCTGAATCATGTGTACTCTGTAAAATCAGCCTCAGATACTAACTAACAGATACTAATTAACTCAGATACTAATGTAACCCTGAAGAAGTCACTTAATCTCTGTTTGCTCTAATGTACTGGTGAAGGAAATAGCAAGCCATTCGAGTATCTTTGCCAAGAAAACCCCAAGGATCATTCTGTCCATGAGGTCATGAAGAGTTAGACCCTAGTAAGTACAACAACAAAGAATTGGCATAATCTTGAGTTCTAATAGTTATTTCTCGGCATGTTAGAAATACATATCTCACATTTTCACCTTTCATCTATCCCCACATATACACATTTAATGAAATAATTAAGTAGAGGTAGTGAATAGATAGGATAGAGATTTGGGTTAGTTCTCTATTTATGTGAACAACTTCCCACTTGAACTCCCCAAATGAAACCCAAATTATTTCCTGTTAAAATGCATAAAGAAGCATGACTTAGAATTGATTACTCTTCTCTTTATAGTTTATTTTTTCAAACTTAGTAAAGGCAGACAAATTCTATGATGTTTTCTACTCTCATTTTCCTTTCCTTTTTTCATCAGAGGACATTATACTTATATGAACACCACTGGTTTACTCTATCTCTTGCAACTATATTCCTTTAAATTTGGAATGAAATATCTCACAAAAAAATTATCATCAAAAAGATTCTCTAAAAGTCTTAAAGTAATCATCATCATCCCTAATGAGTATACTCAAAGACATATTTACTTTGTGGTATTAAGAACTGATCAACTATATAGAGCTAAGAGAACCAAAAGTAGTAGTAACAAAATTCTGTTAAGTAGTTTAAAATTCAGAAGAAATAATGAGAAGAAAATGAAAGGAAAATTTAATTGATAGACTATAAATCATATTCTAAAGCATTAGTCATCAAAATTGTTTACTGCTGTTTAGAAAACTAGAAGGAGATCAGTAGATCAATGTGATAAAGTGTGAATCAGAACCCACCCAATTCAGCAACCATGTGTATAATGAACCTAAGATAATTTGCTTGGGGAAAACTCTTCACCTTCTTGATAACTGTCAAGAAATCATGAAAGTAGTCTCTTTATATTTTAAAAAAAGAAAAACAGTTTGGACTAGCTTCTTAGATCAAAGTAAGTTCCAAATGGATATTCTGTTCAAATATGAAAGACAACCTTACTTTCAAAAATGGAGAAAAATGAAGTGATGTATCTTTCACAACTATGGTGAAGAGGATAATTCTTACCCAATTAAAGGGTAGATGAGATCATAAAATAATAAGTGGACAGTCTTAGTGACAAAATATTAATTTTCAAATGAATGAAATTAGTACAGTGTTAAAAAAAGGAAACCATGTATATTGAGAATAGACTTTAAGTTACAGGAGAGTTTTGGAGCTGTATTAGTAGAGTGAGTTTCCTCACTTTGAGTTTCCCAGATTAATGAAATCAGAATTGTTTTTCCTCAATTCTACCTGAAATATAAAGGTATAAAAATGGGAGGGAAACATAAGTGAGAGTGAGAGACAGATGAGGGACATAGAAAAATAGAAACAGAGAGACAGAAGGTAAGGGAGGCTGGAATGAAGGAAGGAAGAATGAAAGAGCTTTTTAATTTTTTAAGTTTATGCTTGTTTGTAAATGCTCTTAAATAATTTGTAAATTTTAAAAAATGCTTATCTCTTCAATTCGGTTTAATTAATATATTTTGGCAGATATCTTCTATTCTTTTAGATTGGAAGCAATTTATTGAAAACTTTTTACTCCGATAGCTTGTTGATCACATTGGCCAAAATGTTTTTCATTTAAACTGTTGTGTCTCAATGTTTCCCAATTCTGTTTATGAAGCTGATCTTTAAAATCAAACATTCAACTTAACTTATCTCTAATAAATTTCATCTAATTAAGTTTAGTCTAACATTCTGGCCTTTCAATATCTTATTAATACTATTGTCCTCCAAACTAACTGTCCCTTTCAGCTTTGTGTCATTTGCTTTTAATAAGCATATCATTGAAATCAGTAATAATAAAATCTTAAGCAACCAAAGAGAACTTTTTGGCTGCTGCTGGACCATTCCCTCCCCTTCTAAAAAGAGAATTTCTTTCATCATTACACTTTCATTATTGGAATAATATAGAGGAATAGGATAAGAAGACCAGTGGAGCTTAGAATAGAAACTATACTTGTTGATGTAGATAGACAATGCTAGAAAATGGTCTGAGTTCAATAAAAATAATGTCCTATTCTCTATCAAATACTGCACTGAAGTTCCTTTAAGGGATCTCTTATTCACTAGGGTCAAGTAATTCTGATAGTTTTCTCCCACTACTCTTTTTATTTAATTTTTTCCAGATTACATGTTGTTTTGATTTTTAATATTCATTTCCTGATATTTTGTTATCCATGTTTTTCTCCTTTCCTCTTCTCCCCACCCTACTATAAGGAGACAGATGATACAATATAGGTCATATAAATATATATATATATATGTATATATTATATAATACATATTTCCATGTTTGTCAATTTTGTGATATGGTCATAAATTTTCTTAACTTGTTTGACCTGATTATGAAGGTTAGTACTTGTATTAAATTCAATAATATATTAAACATTTTTAAAATATTAAATACTATCAATTATTAGGTCACAGAATCATAGATTTAGATTATAGAAAGACTGTATAAGTCATGTAGGCAAGCAGTTCATTTTACAGATGAAGTACCTAAGTCCCTAGAAGTTGTGATTTTACCAACAATTTGTGTTAGAGATTGGCAAGGCCAAAATTGAAAACCTAGATCCTTCTAACCCAACTCCAGGACTGTTTCTATGGCATCATTCTATTTCTTTTCAATGTTGAAAATATTCATGAGTTTGGTACCATTAAAATACTTTTCACATTTAGTATTACTATTTATATTTATTTGTATGTTGCTGAGATCTCCTTCCTTTATTTCCTTATAAAAGCTTTTTTACTTACTCAAAATAAAATATCAACCCTTTCTTTGACTCATCAGTATCAGTAAGAAAAGGGATCACCTTGAGCTAAAAAATTGCAAATCAACTGGATAAACACCAGCTGGCCTTAATCTTTCAACATTGCAGCAACTCTGTCCCATGTCAGCAGACTTGCAGGTATGCTGTTTTTAGAAATAAGACCTTAGTAGATGTAGCTACTTCTTTTTTCCTCATAAAAATGGCCTTTTCTCATTTCCAACTGTCTTTAAGTGCATGTGTGTGTGCACATGTGCACACACACATGCACACCAAAGCAAGATACTATGACATTACATTAGAAGGTTAGACTTGTCCCTTTTCCACCCCCTACATAGGTTTCTTTAAGTCATTTTAAATACAGAATCTTTTCTTCTGTCATTTTAAATTTGTTTAGCAAAAAATATGAAAAAAGTCACTGCTTTTGTTAGCTGCATAGAGTAAAAGTTAAACAATATCAAGAGTCAAGTAAAAGGATCATGTCCTGTGTGTACTTGAAGTCTTTCCTTTTCCTCCTTTAAGAGAAAGAGATAACAGACAGACCTATAAATATTAATCTTGTCTTATTTCTTATTTAACAACAAACAGACACATTGGTTTAAGTCTCCTGAGTCTCCCTAACAATTGTCTTGTCATTCTTGTTTTAAAAGCCTGCACTAAGACACAGTTTCTCTCTTCATTTTCGCCACAGAAAAACATACCTTATACTACAGTGATAAGTAAGATGTCATATATAGACATTAAGAGCTACAAATATAATAAGAGTGTAATGGTGACCAAACTCCATCAACCCTTCTGTGCCCACGACTAAAGGTGTTGGAGGAAATATGCTCATTAACTGAGATGTGTGTGTGAAAATACTATGGGAAAATTAAGAATAACATTGCAAAATGTTTTATTTCACAAACTATGAGTAATAGACTTTCAGACATAGCAATGACAAAATTTTGAAAGATTATAGATGAAAAATGAGAATTTGTCTTAGTTATTGCTTACCTTTTTACCTTTTCAATCCACCATTATTTCATCTGTTGCTTCTGATAATTCCATAAATCAAGTTCTTTATTTTTTTAAATAATTTTTTTAGAAAAATTTTCCATGGTTACATAAGTCATGTTTTTACTTTCCCCTTCACCCCCTCAACCCCCTTCGACCCCCTCCGCTGTAGCTAATTCACATTTCCACTGGTTTTATTATGTGTGGTCAGTCAAGACTTATTTACACATTATTGATAGTTACATGGGTGTGGTCTTTTCAGGTCTATATCCCCAATCATGTACTCATCAACCCAAATGTCCAAGCAGTTGTTTTTCTTCTGTGTTTCTACTCCTGTAGTTCTTCCTCTGAATGTGGGTAGTGTTCCTTTCCATAAATCCCTCAGAATTGTCTTGGGTCATTGCATTGCTGCTAGTACAGACGTCCATTACATTAAATTTTACCACAGTATATCAGTCTCTGTGTACAATGTTCTGGCTCTGCATCAATTCCTGGAGGTCTTTCCAGTTCACATGGAATTCCTCCAGTTTATTATTCCTTTGAGCACAATAGTATTCCATCACCAACATATACCACACTTTGTTCAGTCATTCCTCAATTGAAGGGCATACCCTTGCTTTCTAGTTTTTTGCCATCACAAAGAGCACAGCTATATGCTTACCACGTATCTCTTACCTGTGGCTCCAAGAAACTGTACCACATTCATCAGCCACACCCTAGTAAACCATCCTGACAAGTGGGCTAAACCAGCATGAGGATAATTGGAAGGCCTGAAAGCCATCAGTGAATATGGATGGTAACTGTACACTTAAAAATTAATATACAATATATATGAGTTTTATATTTAATAAGATTTATTAATAATAACTTGAAGTAAAAGAAAATTTAAAAAGCTAGAGTAAATAGGGAGGTAACCCAAGTGATCCCAAGAGAAGAGTGTGAGAGGCAGAGTTACACACAACTTTATCTATATAACATAAATACACAAGGTGGGGATGAAAGAGGAAAGGGATGCTGGGAGATGTAGTTCAAAGGTACAAAATTTTTATTTATACCTATCTATCTCAAGCACATGAAGATTTCCCCTTGGGGAATGGGTGGATGAGAACTATTTGTTCCAGTGCTCAAGAAGGTGGTGGAAGGAGCTCTTAGAACTTGATTAGGCATTGAAGAAAACATGGTGATCTACTGCCTCCTGAGCCATCACCAATCATCTTGACTTTTATCTTGCCTTTGGACTTTAAAGACTCTGGAAGAGAAAGGGAGGCAAATGAATTTGTGAAACTTGGATTCACTTAAAGCCAATTCATGTGCAAGTCAAAAGACATCACCAATAATGATGTCATGTTGGTCTTCTTCAAGTTATAGAACAACAACCAACAAATCTAGCACAGCTTAATAAGCAGGTGATAAATACTTGATGAATCAAATTTAATTACCCTTTCTCCAATTCTCCAACTATTTCAATGAAATATTGTATCTGGTGTATGAAATTGCACCTGTGTTTGATTTCTTATGAGGTGAATAGGAAATATTATATCATAGATTATCAATTTTATATCACAATGAGGATGTACACTGATAGCTTTGTTGCTTCAAAGTAACTTCATTATAGTAAATATCCTTCTCCCTTGCTTACATTATATATGTAAATATGTACACACACATATAAATATGCATGTATATGTAAGAACATCCTCAAAGGTTCATATTTAAAATAAAACAGTGTTATTATGTGATTACTCTTATTTGAGTGACTTTCCATAGTCTCCTAACTCCAGACTCCAGTGTTAGAGTTATAAATGATTGCTAAAATAAATTTATAACATGTTTAAATCTATCTCAAATTTCACAGGTTTTTAATAAATAGAATTAGATGCTATCTCTTACAAATGAGAAAATATTCTTTTTGAGAGATAGAATTCTGATTGTCATTTACTTTGTATATCTGACAGGTTTCTTTGTATCTTGCCTTAGTTTCTGCAACTATCAAATAAAGGTGTTGGACTAAATGAGTCATTAAATGATTCAATTGAATAAAAATAGCTAGTAGTGAAAACATTTTGGAGTATGCAAAATACTTTACAGAAATTAATTCATCTTGTCTTTACTAGAACCCCTAGAGGCTGATTAACCCATAACTAATAGATGAAGAGATGGCTTGACCAGTGTCACATAGCTAGTAACTATTTGAGGTCAGAATTGAATTCCAGTCTTTCTATCTCCAAATTCACTCTCTATCCATTGTACCATCCAGATGAAAGATCACTGTTCCTATTATATTCAGGACACTATATTAGTCCTAGGAATATAAAAATAAAGTGCAAAGTAATTCTTTGCTAAAAATAATTATTTTCTTCTGGGAAATAGAGCATGGGAATAGTTAAATAAATGTAAAATAATTTGAGATAAGATAGAGTACTTACAATTAGAGGGATCAAGAGGGACATCCTGAGGGAGATGGCATAGGGGTATTACACTTAAAAGAAACTAAATATTTTAACAGACCATTGTAAATTGAAGAATGGCAAAGTGTTTATGTACTATATTGATCAATAATAAATCAGTTGGTGAACTTGTATTGCTTGACTATGATTATTTCTCATAAGAAATGTGTTTTCATTTTATTTTCTTTCTTCCCAATAAGGGAAGGAAATAATTTTTTTCTAATTTGAAAATGTACTATAGATATAAAATGTTGCACTTTATTTCAGATATTACTGTATTATTGATTTTATTTAATTGGCTTGTTTTGCTTCAAGTCATTTCTGATAAAGTAGGGTTATTCTGTAAATGTTTTTAATGTAAAAATCATTAAAATATTTTTAAAAGAAAGAAAAAAGCAGAGGTAGAAATTGAAATGCTATTTCAAGTTACACTCTCGCATTGTATCTTCAGAATGGCATGCCAATTTCCACCTCTGCTTTCTTTTTTCTTTTTAAAAAATCTACCCACTATATGTCAGGCAATGTGAAAATGCACTACAAACGTCATTTTATTCTCACTAAAAACTATAAAGTAGGTACAATTATTATCTCCTGTTTATATTTGAGGAAACTAAGGCAGAAAGTAGTTAAATGACTTGCTCAAGGTCACACAGCTTGTAAAGTGTCTGAGGTTATATTTGAACTCAGGTCCTCCTGAATCCAGGCCCAAAATTCTATCCTTTCTGCCACCCAAATCTCTTCATTGGCTGTAGAGACATAAAAACTGATGATTAAGAGTATGTTTAAAAATGAGCCACTCCACTCTCAGCTTGCTCTATCTTTCTAGCTGTGAATTGTGAAAAATATGTTTTGAGTTTCTTCCCAAAAGTGGTAGGAGAAGAGGTGGCTTACCTTAGCTCTCCACCACAAATTAGCTCATGTCTCCATAGCATAAAACACTTAAATAGTATGTCATATCTAGTTAAGCCTAAGACAAGGTTCTTATTATTTTCTTTTTTTTAATTATTCTTTCCTAATCTTAGATAGACATATCTTTAAGATAGGTCTTTAAGAAAATCTTATGAATTCAAGAACTTTGTAGATCTTGAGTTATAGGACCAGATCTGACAGCTTCAGAGCAAGCTTTGGCATTAGGGAAGATGGCCACCAACATAAATTATAATCACAAATTAATCCATATGCATGTATTACATGACTGCTATGTGCCATACACTTTGAAAAGTACTGGAAATGTAAAAAGAGGCAAAAGATATCATCTCAGCCCTCAAGAAGCTTACAATTTCACAAGAGTTTACAATCTGACCACTGTAGCAATCTGGTGGAAGACAGATGCTTAAACCTAATCAGAATGTAAATTAGTTTGTGGGATTGTTCATTAGGAATTTTGCATATTACTTCAGCTCTTCAATCCAAATGATTTCTTTTATGTCTTTTGGTAAAACAATGTAACTTGAGCCAATTTTCATAATGATGGTAGAAGCTTTCTCTCTCATTGGGTAGTTTGACTCATTATACTCAGGATTTTTATGCCCAAGCCCACATATTTCCAGTCTGGCATAGATATTCTTTAGCTAAAGATCAAGAGAGAGCAGACATTGGATTCATTCCAAACCTAAGCTCAGGCTTCTCCAAGAAGGCCACGTGGTTTAGATGCCATGTATTCATGACTATATGGAGGCCAAGGTAAAGGATAGGGCAATCCGATTCTTCCTCAGCTCCCTATCAAGAAACAAACTGAAAAAAAATTCTTACTGTGTTCATAGCTGAAAAGGAAAAGAAATCAGAATGGGCCCACTCCTTTTAAAACATACATTGAGTCAAAAGCTTACAATCAATGAGGGGACTTTCTATCATTTCAAGGAGCAAACCCTTAAATGATGAGCCACACATGGCTCTGATTAAACAGGAATATTCTCATATGGTCACTTGGAACTGAAAGGACAATTCTGATCATACTGCTTGAGATACCTTTATTATACTGATCATTTACATGGTTTTTTTCTAAGTAAAATATAAGTTTCTTATATGTACAGGTCTCAATTTTTTCTTTTTTATGCTTGAGATATGCTATTATTGGGGGGGTAGGTTGCACAGTAGATAGAGCATTGGACTGAGAATCATGAAGACACATTTTTCTGAGTTCAAATATGGCCTCAAATACTTATTTGTGAGATCCTAGGCAAGTTGCTTAAACATATTTTCCTGTGTCTTCATTATAAAATAAGCTGGAAAAGGAAATGTCAAACTGCTCCACTATCTTTGTTAAGAAAACCCCAGATATGGTCACATAGACTCAGGCACCACTAAAATACAACTAAAATTATACAACTTTTTCTATGTTGTAGAAATTAAATAAATGTTTGTCTATCGAGTCATTTCAACTCTACATGCCTCAGTTTCCTCAGTTTAAGATATGGATAACAATAGAATCTAGACCCAAGTATTGTGGTAAGGATAAATGATATGTTTGTAAAGTGCCTGGTAAATAGTAGGTACTTAATAAATGCTTGTTTCCTTCATTTGTAAAAGAAGAAAAGAAAAAATCTGCTCATCTGATTACAAGTTTCTTGACTTTAGACAAGTTACTTTACATAGATGTGAACTTAAATAAGGATAAATCATGATACCTTTTGTCTTCTGATATTTTCACCTTTCAAAAAATGCCTATGAAAAACTTTTTTTATATTTCACTTTCCTATTTTTATAACATTGGTGGGGTAGAGGATTCTTATTCTTGTATTTATCTTAGTTCATAGGCCATTAGTATATAATAAGATTTAAACATCATATTTGTTAACAATGAAAATAGGATTTCATTATACTTTATTTAGCAGTCTCATCTCATGGTAGTTGTCTGCCTTGCTCATTGTAAGATAAGAATTCTAAGTGGGGTGCATTCCTCAGAATCCCCAAAAGCCAAGGGCAGTTGAGGACAGTTGGAATCAGGGTATATAAGGGGGAACTTCTCAAGCAGAGGACTCACTGGATTTTGGGGGAGCTAGGAAGGAGGATGGTGGAAACCAAATACTTCCTAGGCCTAACTATACTTCATACCAGCATATTCTTGTGCTTTTAGCCTGTTACCTCATATGACATCTAGTCCAGACTGACCCTCATTGAAACAGACTACTACAGCTGCTGAAAGACCTTGTAGGCATATAGTAGAGACAAACCATCATCTCTACAGACCTCCAATCAACTATATCAACAACCCATCTAAAGTCTACTCATTTACTTTATTAGTTAGATATTAGAGCTATAGATAAAGAAGAGAGAAGTTCTAGGGTCAAGGGAGCTTTTTCCCCATCAGGGTAAAGCCAGCCCCAAGACTCAACTATTTAGCTATAGAGTCCTCCTAATACCTCTTTTCTTTCAATCACCTCCTTCCCCATTTGATTCACCTTGTTATTAAAAGAGTTATATTTATAATAGAGATAGTGTTTTAATCTTTCAGTTAAAAAGGCCATTATCAATTGACACCCTAAGAGATTCACCATATTTCATCAGAATTGGCAGTTGGCTGGGGAGTCAGCTGTGTGGGCCCTTTCTGATTTTATCATTAATCCTTGATTGTGGACTTCACCCATTATTCCAGAAACATCCTCTCCTGTGGGAATACTCTTTCTCCCAACTAAATCATCAAGTTGGGAGAGAATCAATCAATATCTCTTAGGGAAGCCACTGGCCTTCTCCCTCAAGTAAGGGCAAACAGGCCCTGTGTTATCTTAGGACAGAACCTGTAACTGTTACAGTCTCTCTTGCACCCATCCCCCAATCAAAGCAGTGAGCCTGAAGTTTTCATCAGCTGGCAGACTGCTTTGTTCTTACACCATCCATCCACCCTAGACAACAAATAGAGCTGATGGGTCAAAAATGAGATGGGATCTAAAAAATCTGGAATGGGGAAAATGATAGATTTTATTTATTTCTGGGGGTGAACTATTTTGAAACACAATCAATTTCAAAATATTGTCTTCTGTATATAATATTAATATGAAGCAATATTATTAATTTAAATGTAATATATGAAATTATTTTAATGTTTTTCTAAATGATTACATGCCTTATGTAGAGTATTCATTAGTTATTCAAGTAATTATACATTGACTGACCAGCTGAAAAACATTCAATTGGTTTGAAAGAATAAAATAATATCATGTCAAAAAATGAGAAAGGATATGTTTTTACAAAAATATTTTTGTGGTGGTAAAGAATTGGAAACTAAAGGGATGTCCCTCAATAGAGGAATGGCTAAACAAAATATGGTATATGATGGTGATGCAATGCTCTTGTGTTATAAGGAATGATAAACAGGATTATTTCAGAAAGAGCTGGAAAGATGACATGAACTGATGCAGAGTGAAATCAGCAGAACCAGAAGATCATTATACACAGTAACTGCAATATTATGAAATAAGAAATTATGATAGACTTTGCTACTAACACCAATGCAATGGTCCAGGACGATTCTGGGGACTTATGAAAAAGAATGCTATCTATCTCCAGAGAAAGAACTGTTAGAGTAGAAATTAAGATGAAAATATGTTTTATCATTTATTTATTTGGGCATATGTTTTAGGGTTTGGGTTTTATAAGATTATTTGCTTACAATAATTAATAATATGGAAATATGTTTTGCATGATAATACATGTATAACCCATATCTAATTTTTGAAAAACCCAGGTTGAAATTTTTCATTAAAATAAAATGAAGATGAAAACATAAAAAAATATTACGTCAAATAATAAAACAGGTAATGGTGATAAATTATGATCATGAACACATACAAATTCTTAAAAAATGAAACTACTGACAAGTATAAAAGGAATTTTTATAGTTCTCTAAGACTTACAAGGTATGTGTCTATATATGCTATCTCATTTGATTCTGATAACAGCACTGTGTCCATTACTGGCTTCGTTATTTCTATTTCATAGAGGAGTAAGTTGAGGGCAATAGTATTTAAGTGAATATTTAGGATCATGCAGCTAGGAAGTGACAGGTGTTAATTTAAAATCCAGAGTTTTCCTAATTTGAGGTCCAACATTATTTCCATTTAAGGACATTAATAAATATTGAGCCCTTAGTAATGGTTTTAAGTGAGTCAAAATTTTCATATTTAACTCTGATTTGTAAGGATGAATTACCATTGTAATTCTTCCATATGTTGATGAAAGAATAACAAATTCCTTACTGTAGTTTCCTAATTATATAAATCATCATATCTAACATCATGATGTGGTAATTTGTGGGTGCTATAACTATCATTGCTAATCATTTTACCATTTAGATGCAAATATTCAGAGTTACATAAAGCTAACCCTGTGGCTATGCGTCTGCATTCATAGTTTCTCATTTAAAAAGCATGTTTATATCTTAACTATTGTAAGCAGTACTATGAGATATAATTTAAATAACTAAAGATATTTTCACATTTCTCCTTTAAATAAAAATGAAAATATTATACCTGAAATCAATTGAACTTTTCTCTTTACTTTGTACATAATATAGGACTTATAATGCCCTATACTGGGGCAAGCATGGGCAACACTCCATATAGGACCACCTCATTGGAAAGTAGATTACATCTATCAATTAATTGGTAGGTGGAAGTAATGAATTATCAATGAATTGGTAGACAAGGAGTTTAGATTTATAAAATTTTAGAAAAATGAAAAAATCTCATCACCTAATTCTGCTTTTATCATACCGATTAGAGTTGACCAAGTAAGAAGGCTAGATTTCAAATCAGACGCAAAAGTTCAGAATATCCTGGGTTCATTTAGCTTATCTCTACAGGCCATTTTAATCTTTGTTATTGTCAGTATTTTTATCCAAAAAAAAAAAAAAAAGGAGAGTTTTGCCTATATCTCTTCTAAGATTCCTTCCTGCTCTAAATCTCTTATCCTAAACCAAGAGATTAGGACACTTAACAATGAAGACAACAACACTAACAACACTAGTGAATAGAGCATTGGACCCATATTCAGAAATACCTGAGGACAAATCTGACACCAGACTCTAACTTTCTGATCCTGAGCAAATCACTCATTTTTTATTTCCCTTACTTTCTTCCTTTGTAAAGTTTGAATGATAATTTCCAGATTTTATGAGGATTAAACGCTATTATATATGTATTTATATACATTAGTATATATTAAAATATGAATATATATGTATATATAAATAATATAATTATATATAAACTACTTAGCAAAGTGCCTGACATATAGTTAGTTACTCCTAT
The DNA here is from genome assembly GCF_016433145.1 of Gracilinanus agilis. Taxonomy (NCBI): domain Eukaryota; kingdom Metazoa; phylum Chordata; class Mammalia; order Didelphimorphia; family Didelphidae; genus Gracilinanus; species Gracilinanus agilis. The sequence continues at coordinate 234,201,130 of NC_058132.1, read as the reverse complement.
ATAAGTTATCTTTATTATTATTATAAAGAAGAATAACAATACCAATTCCTCTATTGATAATACCTAGCAATAATAAAAAAAAAACCTTAAAGTTCACAAATATTTTTATAAATATCCTATTTTATTCTAACAGCAACTTTTTGAGGAATTTTTATCATCTCTCTTTTACAAAGAAAACTGATACAGAATTGAATGGAGCAGAAGTTCGATACTGTTGTTAAGTCATATTCCAGATCTATATTTTGGTGGTGGATGAGAAGAAAAGGAAATAAAATGAAGTTTTGTGGTAGAAGTGAAAGCAACACTGAATTTGGACATAGAACTTGGTTTTTCACATTCTAATTGTCCTCTATAACTACAGATATGATGCTACACAAGTCACTTGAACTTTCTGAACATGAGTTTCATTATTCATAAAGAGACACAGTTTGACCAAATGAACTATAAGGAAGGACCTTGAAAGCTCTGAATTTATGATTAATGATTTAATCAGAAAGACATTGCCCATGAAAAAAAATCTAAAGGTTTTCCTCAATGCCTATAGAAGGGCAAATGAAAATGATACTGATGATATTTTCATTGAAACTATCAGAGAGAAAGAGGGAATATTCTGGTTTTATAAATTAATAAATGAGTCCAGCTTTAGAATTATTGACTTTAGGATTACCTTCAATTGCTCATTCTCTTTCACCATAATCATTTGCTTACACTTTATTTCTACTTCCATGACATGCCTCAAAATTTTCCTTTTCCTTCTACTCATAGAGCTATTACATTAGTTCAGGGCTTAATCATCTTTGGCACAGATTATTGAAAAATCTTCCCACTTGGTCTCCATACTTTAGCTTTCAAGTCCATCCCATGTCCTTCTAACAAAGTCTCTTGGATTAGGAGGAAATAGATAGTGAAACTATATGTAAGTGAGGGATTTTGGCCTTCCTGTAGCAGAACTAGATAGATTAAACAAAATAAATAAACAAGAAAGATGTAATGGAAGTGAATGAAATTTTATAAAAAATAGAGTTACTAGATATCTAGAAAAAAATTGAATAGGGACAAAAATGAATATACTTTCTTTTCAGCAGTACATGGTACATATATAAAGATTGACCATGTACTAGGACAGTGATGGCAAACCTATGGCACAGGTGCCAAAGATGGCATTTGGAGCACTCTCTGTGAGGACAGAGCTACCCCTACACATCTCCAGAGTTCATTACTAGAAAGGCAGAGAGACTTGGGCGGAGGTGCCCCTCTCCCTCTCTCTGGATAGCTGATGACATTTTTTTACATCCCCCATCCTTCTGCCCAGCAGCCCAATGGGTGAGCACAAGGGGTAAAGTGGCCAGCTCACAGTTGGTAGAGCTAGAGGGGAATGGAGTGCTTAGGCCACTGGCCTCCACCTCTCTCTATGCATTCTAAGGACATTCCTCACTTCACCTACCCCTTTGCACTGGTAGGCACAGCACTCAGTCCAGGGGGTTGAGGTGGTGGTAGGACCTAGCACTCCATCTCTAAAAGGTTAACGATTATTGAACTGGGGCAAAAAAAAAACCAACATCACAAACAAATGCAGAAAAGCAGAAACAATAAATGCAACTTTTTCAGATCATAATGCAATAAAAATTATAAATAATAAGGGTTCATGAAGAGGCAAATTAAAAATTAATTGGAAAATGATCTAATTCTTCAAAAATGCTAGGTCAAGGAACAAATCACAGAAACAATCACTGATTTCATTGATGAAAATGATAATAAGAAGATAACATATCAAAAATTATTGAATATAGCCAAAGAAGCAATCAGGGGGAACTTTATATCCCTGTGTGTTTATAATAACAAAATAGAGGAAAATGGAGGTCAATGAATTGGGATTGCAACTAAAAAAACAGAAAAATAACAAATTTAAAATCCCCCAGATGAAGACGAAGTTGGAAATAACAAAAATCAAATGAGAAATGAATAAAATTGAAAGTAAAAGATATTTTGAACTAATAAATAAAACTAGGAGATGGTTCTTTGAAAAAAACACATAAAGTATTGATTAATTTCATAAAAAGAGAAAGAAAAGAATCAAATTATCAGTATCAAAACTAAAATGGTGAATTCATCTCTAATGAAGAGGAAATTAAGAAAATTATTAGCTATTTTGTCCAATTATATGACAATAAATATGAAAATCAAGGTGAAATGGGTGAATATTTACAAAAATATAAATTTCCAACATTAAAAAAGAGGAAATAGAATACTTAATACACTTCAGAAAAAGAAGTTAAACAAACCATCAATGAATCCCTAGGAAAAAAGCTCCAGGTCAGATGGATTCACAAGTGAATTCTATCAAACTTTTAAAAAACAACTAATCCCAATACTCTACAAACTACTTGACCAAATAAGCAAAGAAGGAGTCTTACCAAATTCTTTTTATGAAACAAAAATGGCACTTATACCTAAGCCAGGAAGTAAAAAAAAAACAGAGAAAGAAAATTATAGACCAATCTCTTTGATGAACATACATTTAAAATCTTATATAAAATACTAACAAAGAGACTACAACAATATGTCACAAGGATTATTCATCATGACCCAGTGAGATTTATACCAGGAAGGCAAGAATAGATTAATATTAGGAAAATCATCCACATAACTGACCATATCAATAATCAAACTAACAGAAATCAAAGTTATTTCAAAAATGTTTCTCAAAAAACTTTGACAAAATGCAACACCAATTCCTATTTTTTAATTCAGAATTTTTAATTTTATTTTTACATTATTCTATGTTTACATGATTCACTTTCTTTCCCTCCCCCTTTTTCCCCACTCCTACAGACAATTAGCAATTCCACTAGGTTGTACAAATGTTATCCTGTGATATCTATTTCCATATTATTCAATTTTACCATAGAACCATAACCCCACATAATACATCCATATAAACAAGTAATAAGTGATGTTTTTCTTTTGTGTTTCTACTCCCATATTTATTTCTCTCACTGTGGACAGCATTCTTTCTCATAAGTCCTTCAGGAATGTCCTGGATTATTGTATTGCTACTAGTAGTAATGTCCATTCCATTGGATAGTTCCGCAGTGTTTCACTTTCACTGTATAATGTTCTCTTGGTTCTGCTCATTTCACTCTGGATGAGTTCTTGGAAATCATTCCAGTTCATATAGAAATCATCCAGTTCATCACACCTTACAGCACAATAATATTCCATCACCATCAGATGCCACAATTTGTTCAACCATTCCCCAATCAATGGATTTCCCATCATTTTCCAATTTTTTTTGCTACCACAAAGAGCATGGCTGTGAAAATGTTTGTATAAACATTTTCCTTATTATCTCTTTGGGGCAAAAATCTAGTAGTGGTACTCTGGGATCAAAGGTTACTCATTCTTTTAAAGTTCTTTGCACATAATTCCAAATTGCCTTCCAGAATGGCTGGATTAATTCATAACTCCATCAGCAATGCATTAGGGTTCCAATTTTGTCACAGTCCCTCCAACATTTATTATTTTCCTTTACTATCACATTGGCCAATATGCTATACCTCAGCATTGTTTTGATTTGCATTTCTCTAAGTATGAAAGATTTAGAACACTTTTTCATGGGCTTATTGATAGTTTTGAATTCTTTATCTAAAAACTGCTTATTAATGTTTTTTTGATCATTTGTCAGTTGGGGAATGACTTGATTTTTTGTACAATTTGTTTATGTCCTTATAAGTTTGAGAAATTAGACCTTTGTCAGTCAGAAGTTTTTGTTATAATTTCCCCCTAGTTTGTTGCTTTCCTTCTAATGTTGGTCACATTGGTTTTGTTTGTACAGAAACTTTTAATTGAATATAATCAAAATTATTTCTTTTACATTTTGTAATGTTCTCTATCTTCTTCTTGGCCTTAAATTCTTTACTTTCCCATAGATTTGACTGGTATCCTATTCTATGTTCACCTAATTTGTTTATAATTAACCTCTTTATATTTTTAAGTCATATACCCATTTTGAATTTATCTTGGTATAAGGTATAAGATGCTGTTTGTGTCTTTCTTCTGTCTGTTCAGAAATGCTCTAAGACTGAAGAGATAGAATGAAGAAAACTCAAAGAACCCTGAAGTAATCTCCTCTTTACATGCATGTCTCTTAATTAGCAGAAATTGCAATGTGTATGTATCATAGTGTGTGCCACAACCAGGAAAACTGATATGCTCTCTCTGAAGTTAAACATATTGGCACTTTGAATTTTCTATTATATGACTACCTACCTGTGCTTATAATAATTGAATGGGGTTTCAAGAAAGCTAACTGAGCAAAAACATCATGTTTAAATAACCCTGGAAAAACTCCAGGAATAGAATTCAATGACTTCAAGTTATCTCATCCAACAAAAGACTTGCTTATTGAATTGAACAGAAATTGCTTGGAAAGAAAGAAAAAAAGTCATCCTTTTTAATGCTCTGGTTTCAAAGGGAGGCAAGAGACATTTCATATGTATTATCATCATCACCATCATCTTATTGAAAGAAGTCATTCTTTCTACCTGTATAATAATACCATAACATCAATCATGAAAGAATAATAGCTGTGAAATTGAAAATTGACACAACTTTATTTTGAATCATTAGTTAATTAATGACAATTGCATCTAATCACTGGAATGAGGACCTATGTGCTAGTTAGATATAATTTTATTGGCCTTAGTATTTATAGGAATTTAACCTTCCCATTTCTATGGGCTACATTATGGACTCAATCTATCTGACTCTCGAAAGGTAGAAGGGCATAAGAAAGGATGTTGACTCTTTCATGAGATGTTTGGCTTGATCATAAGTACCCTATTGTGGGGAATCTGTGACACCAAGATGTGGGCATTTATGGATTTGTACATAAGAATTCTCAAAATTTTTTTAAAAAATATTTGTTAAATCTCTATTTCCTCTTTACTATGGATTTTGGATACCCTCTTTTGCAAGTCAGCTTTTGGAAACCACCTGTACTAACTGGGTAAAAGATTCTCTTATCTTGTATTGCTTCTTATTGGTAATTGCTAAACTTGCTAATAAATTGATCATACTTGGAAATTTGTGCCTCAGACTGATTTTTAACATAGCAGAATAAAAATGATTTTTTTGAAAAGGAATAGGGAAACCACAAAAATCCAGTATAAAATAAATGAGCCCAAAACCTATAAAAATTATTGGAGCAAGATCTCATTTCACAAAGTAATTATTAAAAATAGTTAATGGATATGAAGCATATTTATTAAAGGTAATCAACAGTATTTACCACTGTAGGGAGACTCTGAAGTATCTAATATCTAAAAGCAATATAAAATGCCTTCTAAAAACCATTTATAAATTAATTCAAATAATATTGCGATAGGACTTCTGGGGTGAGCCAAGATAGAGGAGTAACTAGGGCAGCAGCTCTCCATTTCACCACAAAAATCCTCTCTGCCCAAGAGTAAAATATCACCACAAAATGAATATAGGAGTGAAAGAACAAAGAGACAGAGGAAAACAACCTTCAACAAAAGAAAAACCCAAAAAATTGGCAGCCCAATTTTCCAACCCAATGCAATCTGGACCAAAGGGGGCTGATCCACATGGGCCCAGAGAACAGCAGGTAATCCCAGTCTGGGCTTAAGGTAAAGACATAATCCACAGTTTGGGGTGAGGTCAAAGTTCTCAGGGGGAGCCTCCCCAGGATGCTTTTTGCCCAAAACTAAGGGTGGAGCTCCAGGGCAGGGCAATCAAGGGTGTGCCTGATTGAATCAAGAACCAAAAAACTGCAATCATAACTCTGGGGCTAGAATCTGATCAGCACCTGACCTGATCAAGTTCAGACTGAAATCAAAAGCTTCAACCCAAGCCTCAGGAAAGTCTTTAAGCTATCAGCATATCAAGGGCCAATTGAATCAGCAGAGGCAGGGGACTGTTAGGGCTCTCATCACTCAGACCATCTGGTAAACTAGTAAAAACCCAGAAAAGAAGCCAAAAATAACAGCAAAGAAGGACTTAAGTTTAAGAGGGCACCCCAAGTCCCCAGAAAGCTGAGTTTACCTATGATTAGATGGGGAAATGAGCAAACAATCAAAAAGAGTACCTAACTTTAAAGGCTTTTTATGGAGACAAAGAGCAAGATGCAGACACAGAAAGGGACAGCAAAAATAAAGGAAACATACCTAAAGTCCAAAAGAAAAATATGGATTGGACACAGATTCTGAAAGATCTCAAAAAAGACTTCAAAACTCAATTATTAGAGGGAGAGGGAAAGTGGAGGAAGAGAAATGAAAGTGATGCAAGAAGAAGTGGGCTGTTTGAAAAAGGAGAACCAAAAACTGACAGAAGAAAACCATTCTTAAAAATCAGAATTGACCATCTAGAAACCAATAATTTTATGAGAAATCAAAAAACAATAAAGCAGAATTAAAGGAAAACATGAGGAAAACATGAAATATCTTACTGAAAAGAACAACAAACCTAGAAAACAGATCAAGGAGAGACAATCTGAGAATTATTGGATTACCTGAAAGCAATGATGAAGAAAAAACCTTGGACATCATATTACAAGAAATGATCAAAGGTAATTGCCCAGAGATCCTTGAACAAGAAAATAAAATGTTCACCTCCAGAAAGAAATCCTCAATTGACATCTTCCAGGAATGTAATAGCCAAATTCAAGAGTCACCAAGCCAAGTAAAAAGTACTTCAAGGAGTTAGAAATAAGAAGTCAATTACCATGGAGCTACAATGAGGATCACTCAGGACCTAGTGGCTTCTACATTAAAGGATCAGAAGATATGGGATAAGATATTCAGAAAGGCAAAAGATGTGGGTTTACACCCAGAATCACCTATCTAGCAAAACTGAGTATACTCTTTCAAGGGAAAAAAAATGGTCATTCAATAAGAGAGATTTCCAAACATTCCTGAGGAACAAACAGACCTAAACAAAAAATTTGAAGGCCAAATATGAGAAACAAGAGACAACCCAAAAGGTAAAGGAGAAAGAGGAAATTTAAGGGACTCATTAAGGTAAAAATGTCTATATGTCTACATGGAAAAAGGATGTCTATAATTCTCAAAAAAATTACTTGCAGTATTAGAGAAGATAGAAGGAATTTACTCAGAAAGAGGGTGGAAAAGTAAGCTTATTATGATAATATGATATATATGATAATATATGATGATATGATGTGTGTGTAAATATGACGTTATGAAAAAATATGTATATATGGTATGTATGTATATGAATGACATGTAAAATATCAATCAAGGTTTGAAAGAGAAGGTTGCACTGAGAGAAAAGGGAAGGGAAAGAAAGAATGGGGTAAATTATATAACATAAGGAGGCAAGAAAAAATCAATAAAAAGAGGGTAAGATAAGAGTAGTTAAAGGCAATGCTCAAATTTAATTCTCTTTGTAACTGGCTCATAGAGGGAAAAATGAGTATACTCAGTGGGACATTGAATTCTGTCTTACTGTACAAAGAAGTAGAAAAGGAACAAGACAAGGGAAAACTATCAATAAGCACATAAAAAGTGTTCTAAATCCCTCCTCAATAGAGAAATTAAAATTTAAACAGTTCTGAGGTACCACCTCACACCTAGCAGATTGACCAATATTATAGCAAAGGAAAGTGATAAATGTTGGAGGGATGTGGCAAAATTGGGACACTAATACACTGTTGCTGGAGTTGTGAATTTTCTAGCAAATCTGGAGGGCAATTTGGAACTCTGTGCAAAGGGTTTTAAATGAATAACTGTCCTTTGACCCTGCCATACCACTGCTGGGTTTGTACCCCAAAGAGATAATAAGGAAAAAGACTTGTACAAAAATATTTATAGCTGCACTCTTTGTGGTGGCAAAAATTTGGAAAATGAAGGCATATCCATTGATTGAGTAATGTCAAAATAAATTGTGGTATATGTTGGTGATGGAATATTATTGTGCTAAATGAATAAAGAAATGGAGAAATTCCATGTGAACTGGAAAGACCTCCAGGAATTAATGCAAAGCTAAAGGAGCAAAATCAGGAGAACATTGTATACAAAGACTGATACATTATGACACAACTGAATGTAATAGACTTTTCTACCAGAGCCATGCAATGACCCAGGACAATCCAGAGGAACTTATGAGAAAGAATGCTATCCACTTCCAGTGAAAGAACTGTTGGAACAGAAATGCATAAGAAAAATATATGCTTGAACACATAGTGGTATAGGGATATGGTTTGGGTTTTGATGTTAAAGGATCACTCCACTGCAAATATGAATAACATAGAAATATGTTTTGAACAATGACATATGTATAACCCAGTGGAATGTCTTGTCCACTTTGAGAGCAGGGAGGAGTAAGCAGGGAAGGGAGGATTCCATGGAAAAATATTCTAAATAAAAATTTTTAAAATATTGCAATAAAGAAACCTTGAACAATTTGTCATGTATCTTTGTTCATAGAAATAACTGAGTGAGAAGCTCTTTGGGGAGTTGAATTCTGGGAACCAAGATGGCAAAGATAAAAACAGTTATTTCCAGCCAGCCACCATCTAAATGGTCACAGAAGAACAAAAATGCCTCAAAACAAAGTCTGGAATGATACAACCATATGAAGAAAGGATAAAACAGTGTTCCTATTAAGAACAATATAAACAAGGAGGACTTATATTACTGAGGTACAAGGTGAGAGTGTTGGAGAAGTCTTAGTAGAAATCAAAGACTAGTGGCAGGAGGAAAAGCACAACCCACCTGGTCAAGACTTAGCAGATTAAAAGTGTAAACCAATGAAATATGGAACAGTTGGCAGTGGAAGGAAAGGTTACCCACATGGTCTATCTCTAACAAAAGTTGGGCTAGTCTCATCAGAGGCAATACAAGGAGCAACTCAACAGAAAAGTCCAGTATGGGTAGGACTGGAAAGAACCCAATGCTACCAAAAGTAAACAACATTTGAAATTAACAGCTACCTACCTCCATACAGCAGGCCAACCAGCTGCTTCTACCTTGTTCTCAATCTGGGACAATGCCAGGCACAGTAAAAACAGGACAATACTCCTTCTACCCCAATAATGGAGCTAAGCTTTTCAGCATATGAACAAAATCAAGGAAAAGATAGTCTCAAAGTGAAGAAAAGACAAAAAAAAAGAATGATAGAACAATATTTCAGCAAAAGAAGACAGCAATACAAAAATTAAATGTGTGAAACCTGAAAGGAAAATGTGAAAGTTAATGAAGCCCAAAATGAAATCCTGGAAGAGCTCCAAAAATTATTTAAAGAAAACAATAAATAACAAGAGATGTAGAAGAAAAATTAGATAAGAAAATTATAGAAAAAAAAACAATATGGAACTTACAAAAGTAAACAATTCCCTACATGAGAAAATATAATGCCTAAAATAGGAAAATAACTAACTAAAAAATAAAGCCTCAAAGAATTAAATGGCTAAAATTAGAATGGTACAAATTCAAACTAATGACTTCATAAAACAACAGAAAACAATAAAATAAATTTTAAAAATTTAAAAAATATATTAATTTTCTTACAGGGAAAACAACTTATCTGGAAAATAGATCCAGGAGAGATGAGCAAAAAATAATTGGGCTGCCCAAAATCCATAATCAAAAAAGAATTTGAATACTATATTGCAAGAAATAATTAAGGAAAATTGTTCTATTGTTTTTGAACAAGAGGAAAAAAAATAGATTGATAGGAAAAAATCTCCTGAAATAAATCTCAAATTTAAAAATCTCAGGCTTGTTATAGTCAAATTCTAGAACCTTCAGATCAAGAAAAAACACTACAAGCAATGAGAAAAAAAGATAATTCAAATATTGTGAAAGCACAGTCAGATTACACAGGACCTAGTAGATTCTATATTAAAAGATCAAAGGGCCTGGAATATGATATTCTGCAAAGCAAATGCTCAGCAACAATAAGCATGATATTCCAGAAGAAGAAATGGATATTTAGTGAAATAGAGGAATAGAGGACTTATAGGCATTCCTAATGAAACAACCAGAGCTAAAAAGAAAATCTGATGAACAAATTCAACACTCAAGCATAAAGTGGTAAAAAAAAATCATGGAATTCAATTGGTTTAAACTAATCACCTCCCTCCAAAAGAAATTAATAATTAGGGCACTAAAGATTTAAGTGGTACAAGAGATATGTAAAATATTAAACATATTTAAGGTAAGGGAAACCAGGGTTTTAATTACTGATTAAATTACTGGTAGGAAGGTGATAACTAAGTTGCTTAAGTTATTAATGATGCTTGAAATACTTAAGATGCCAAAAATACTTAGGATACTTAAGAATTTTTTCACTATTAGGGCAAGAAATAGTAGAATATATAGATGATAAATGTTGGATTGAGTGTGGAAAAGTTGGAACTCTAATACATTGTTGGTTGACCTATGGATTGATAAAACCACTCTGGAGAGCAATCTGGAGCCATGCCCAAAAAGCCATCAAACTGTGCACACCCTTTGTCTCAGCAATACCACCAATAGATCTCTTTCCCAAAGAGATTAAAGATAGGGGATAGGAATCTAACTGTTCAAAATTATTTATAGCATCTCTTTTTGGAGAAGTGGAAATTGAAGTGATATCTATCAATTGTGAAATGGCTGAACAAATTTCTGTATATGATTTTAATGAAATACTACTTTGCCAAAGAAATGATAAACAAGATGATGATAAAAAAATCCTGAAAAGACAAATAAAGTGATGAAATTTGAAGTGGGCAGAGCCACAAGTACATTGTACCCAGGAACAATACTATTTGATGATCACTTATGAATGACTTTATTATCAATAAGACAAGGTCCAGTATAACTACAAGGAACTCATGACAAAAAGAAAAAGATATTTCCATCACCAAAGAATGAACAGATGGAATCTGAATGCAGTTTGAAACATACCACTTCATTTTATTTCTTCCACTTTCACTTTATTTCTTCCACAAATTTTTCTATAGTCTAAGTGATATACATCTTCTTTCACAATATGGTGAATGTGGAAATATGCATTGTATTGTACATATGTTTGACATATTGTATTACTTGTAGGAAATAATATTGATTGTAAAATTCAGAAAAAATATTTAAAAATATTTCAAGCCATAATCTGGATGTTGTTTTTAAATTAAAAGTATTTTTCTAGAAAGGGAACAAATTAAAAATCCCTTGCTAAAAACTAAATTAGAAATTATAAAAATTAAAGGAGAAATCAATAAAATTGAAAGTAAAAGAAATATTGAATTAATAATAAGACCAGAAGCTGGTACTTTGAAAAAATAAATAAAATTGAAAAAGCACTGGTCAATCAAATTAAAAAAAGGAAAGAAGAAAACCAAATTACCAGTATCAAAGATGAAAAGGAAGACGTCACCTATAATGAAGACAAAATCAAAGCAATCATTAAAAACTATATTGCCTGATTATATGGCAATAAATATAGCAATCTAGGTGATATGAATAAATATTTACAAAAATATAAATTGCCTAGACTAACAGCAGAAGAAATCAAATACTTAAATAATCCCATATCAGGAAAAGAAATTGAACAAGCCATCAAAGAACTCCCTAAGATAAAATCCCAAGGACCAGATGGATTCATAAGTGAATTATATCAAACTTTCAAAGACTCAAAGTTGCAGGATACAAAATAAATGCACACAAATCATCACCACAACTCCACTAGCAATGCATTAATGTCCCAATTTTGCCACATCCCCTCCAGCATTCATTACGCTCCCCTTCTTTCATTTTAGCCAATCTGCTAGGGGTGAGATGATACCTTAGAGTTATTTTGATTTGCATTTCTCTAATTATTAGAGATTTAGAACACTTTCTCCTGTACTTATTGATACTTTCGATTTCTTTATCTGAAAGTTGCCTATTCATGTCTCTTGCCCATTTATCAATTGGGGAATGGCTTGATTTTTTATACAATTGGTTCAACTCATTGTATATTTAAGTAATTAGACCCCTTTCAGAGTTTTTTGTTATAAAGATTTTTCCCAATTTGTTGTTTCCCTTCTGATTATGGCTACATTTTTTTGTTTGTACAAAAGCATTTTAGTTTGATATAAATCAAAATCATTTATTTTACATTTTGTAATTTTCTCTAACTCTTGCTTGGTTTTAAAATCTTTCCTTTCCCAGAGATCTGACAAGTAAACTATTCTATGTTCACTTAACTTATTTATAGTTTCCCTCTTTATATTCAAGTCATTCACCCATTCTGAATTTATCTTGGTGTAGGGGGTGAGATGTTGATCTAAACCAAATCTCTCCCATATTGTTTTCCAAGTTTCCCAGCAGATTTTGTCAAATAGTGGATTTTTGTCCCAAAGGTTGGGCTCTTTGTGTTTATCATACACTGTCTTGCTGATGTCACTTAACCCAAGTCTATTCCACTGATCCTCCCTTCTGTCTCTTAGCCAATACGATACCATTTTGATGACCGCTGCTTTATAGAACAGTTTTAATATCTGGTACTGCTAGGCCCCCTTCCTTAATATTTTTTTCATTATTTCCCTTGATATTCTTGATCTTTTATTATTCCAAATGAACTTTGTTATAGTTTTTCCTAATTCAGTAAAAAAGTTTTTTGGTAGTTTGGTAGGTATGCCACTAAATACGTAAATTAATTTGGGTAGAATGGTCATTTTTATTATATTAGCTCGTCCTACCAATTTGCAATCAATGTTTTTCCAACTGTTTAAATCTAGTTTTAATTGTTTGGAAAGTGTTTTGTAGTTGTTTTCTTATAATTTATGTGTTTGTTTTGGTAGATATATTCCTAAGTATTTTATATTGTCTAGGGTGATTTTAAATGGTGTTTCTCTTTCTACCTCTTGCTGTTGTGATGTGTTGGAAATATATAGAAATGCTGATGATTTATGTGCATTTATTTTGCATCATGCAACTTTGCTAAAGTTGCTGATTATTTCTACTAGCTTCTTAGTTGATTCTCTAGGATATTTTTAAATAGACCATCATATCATCTGCAAAGAGTGATGGCTTAGTATCCTCATTGCCTATTTTGATACCTTCAATTTCTTTTTCTTCTCTAATTGCTACGGCTAGTGTTTCTAGTACAATGTTAAATAATAAAGGTGATAATGGTCATCCTTGTTTCACTCCTGATCTTATTGTAAAGGCTTCTAATATATCCCCTTTTCATATGATGCTTGTTGATGGTTTTAAGTACATACTGTTTATTGTTTTTAGGAAAGGTCTTCTATTCCTATACTCTCAAGCATTTTCAATAGGAATGGGTGCTGTATTTTGTCAAAGGCTTTTTCAGCATCTATTGAGATTATCATGTGAGTTTTGTTTGTTAGATTGTTGATATGGTCAATTATGTTCCTAATATTGAACCATCCTTGCATTCCTGGTATAAATCCCACCTGATCATGGTGGATGATCTTCTTAATTACTTGCTGGAGTCTCTTTGCTAATATACTATTTAAGATTTTTGCATCTGTGTTCATTAGGGAGATTGGTTTGTAGTTTTCTTTCTCTGTTTTCCTTCTTGAGATCTGCCAGTTTCTCCTTTATGAATATAGTTGCTATGCCATTTGGTGCATACATATTGAGCAATTTTATTTTCTCATTGTCTATACTGCCTTTAATCAGGATGTAATGACCTTCCCTGTTTGTTTTTTTAATCATATCTATTTTTACTTCGGCTTTGTCAGAAATTATAATTGCCACTCCTGCCTTCTTTTTCTCATTTGAGGCCCAAAGGATTTTGCTTAAGCCCTTACCTTAAACCTGTGTCTCTCCACCCACCTTATATGTGTTTCTTGTAGACAACATATGGTAGGATTTTGGTTTCTAATCCACTCTGCTATTTGCTTCCTTTTTCCTGGCAAGTTCATCCCATTCACATTCAGAGTTATAATTATCAGTTGTATATTCACCAACATTTTGATATCCTTTCCTCTTTCTACCCCTTCTTCTTACACTATTTCCTTTTAAACCAGTGGTTTGCTTTATGCCAATAACCCTGGTCCCCTCCCTTGATTTACTTCCCTTTCTAACCCCTCCTTTATTATTCCCCTCTTTTTATTTTTAAGGCCTAATGAATTCCCTCCCTCTTCTCCCCTCCCTTTTTTGACCTCCCCTCTCCCTTGCTCCCCTTGGTATATCCCTTCTGACTTTCTCAGTAGGGTTAGATAGGGTTTTATATCCCAATGGATAAAGCTACTCTTCCTTCTCAGAGTTAATTACACTGAGAGTAAGGTTTAAATATTACCTCTTAATGCTCTCTTCCTCTCCTTCTTATAATAGTATTCATCCCTTCCCCTTCCCATGCCCTCTTTCTGTGTAATAGACTATCCTAATTTTCTTACTCATTCAAGTTTCTCTTGGTGTCCCCTACTATTCACCCCCATATCATCTTAGACAATTTAGCATTCCAACCTCTCCCTTTGAATAATTCTTCTAATTATTATAATATTGTGTACTATAATAGTGAATATAGTTCCTTACAGAGCATTATGCATAACATTTCTCCACATAGGAATACAAATAATTAGATCATATTGAAGCCCTTAAAGAGGTAAATTTAAAAAATATGAGTGTTCTTTCTTTCCCTTCTGTTTCTTATTTACCTTTTCATGTTTCTCTTGATTTTTGTGGTTGGATATCAAACTTTCCATTTAGTCCTTGGCTTTTCTGTGCAAATACTTTGAAATCTTCTATCTTGTTGAATGCTCAAACTTTCCCCTGCAAGTATATAGTCATTTTTAATTGGTAGGAGATCCTTGGTTGTAGAAACAGTTCTCTTGCCTTTCTGAATATCATCGTCCAAGCTTTGTGGTCTTTTAGTGTGGAGGCTGCTAGATCCTGTGTGATCCTGATTGGTGCTCCTTGATATCTGAATTGTCTCTTTCTAGTTTCTTGTAAAATTTTTTCTTTTACTTGGAAGCTCTTGAATTTGGCTATTATATTCCTGGGTGTTGTCTTTTCTGGGTCTAGTGTAGAGGGTGATCTATGGATCCTTTCCATCTCTATATTGCCCTCTTGTTGTAGAACTTCAGGGCAATTTTACTGAATAATTTCTTTTAGTATGGAGTCCAAATTTCTATTGATTTCTCCTTTTTCAGGAAGACCAATAATTCTCAGATTGTCTCTTCTAGACCAGTTTTATTGGTCTGTCACTTTCTCATCGAGATATTTCATGTTTCCTTCTATTTTATCAGTCTTTTGATTTTGTTATACTTGTTTTTGCTGTCTTGAGAGATCATTAGCTTCTAATTGCTCTATTCTAGGCTTTAGGGACTGGTTTTCAGCTATAATCTTTTGGTTTTCCTTTTCAATCTGGTCATTTCTGTTCTTCAATTTACTTGCCTCACTTTCCAATTGTGAAATTCTGCTTTTTAAACTGCTATTTTCTTGCCAAATTTTGGTTTCCAATTCGCTTACCATTTCATTTGATTTTGGGGCATCTTTCTCCAATTGGCAGTTTCTGTCTTCTAACCTTTTAATTTCCTTTTGAGCTATTTCCTACTTCTCTCACCAAAACTCTTCCATCTTTCTCATCATCTCAGATTTGAACTCTTCAAAAGCTTGTGGCCAGTTTTCATTATTTTGGGAAGGTTTGGATATTATTACTTGTTTCTTTTCCTCTGTTGTTTGCTCTGTTGTCTGGATTTTATCTGAGTAAAAGTTGTAGAGTGTTACAGATTTCTTCTTGATGATCTTTCTCTTTTGGGGTTCTTGTCTCTGGCTTGCCATTGTTAGCCCTGCACCCTCTCAAATTTAAACTCATACTCAGGCTCAGTCTGCACTCTTTAGGCTCCTGAGGTCTCAGGTCAAGTTGTTCTCAGGGTCAAGCTTCCTGATGGTCCCCTTGCTTGTTCCTCTGCCTGAGGCTCCTTTAACAGTCTCGGGGTGTTGCTTCCACAGTCATGCATCCCTCTGCACTGGTTCCCCACTCAAGGTCCACACCTGCACTCAGGGTCCAAGTCCTTGCCTATGCTCAGGATCCATGTCTGCTCTTGTGTCCATGCCCGTACTCGTGCCTGTGCTCAGGATCTGTGTTCAAAGTCCACGCGCATTCTTTAGCCTCTTGGGGTCTTAAGTCTTGCTGCTCTCAGGGGTTGGCCCTGGTGATCCCAGGTAGCTGCCAAGGACTTAATACATGCCCCAAACTTGCTCTAATCTTGTGAGCTGGCTTTGACACTGTAGGTGGTGTGGGTTTGGGGTGGGGGTTGCTCAGCTCTCATTTTAATGAGAGCTCTTTCACCCCTTTTTAGCATGGAAATGCCCTGACTTCACGTACCTCCAATTCTACGCCCTGTTGTGGGGTCCCTTCATTCCTCTGTATTTGTTTTTATGTCTTCTTGAGGAGTCCTATATATTTTTCAGTTAGGAGAGGTTAAACAACTGCTTTTTACTCTGCCAGCATCTTAACCAGGAAGTTCCCAATCTATGTATTTTTTATCAACTTTAAGTATCCTGTCTATGCCATATCTAATTGAACTTCCTTTTAAAAACTGTTCAGTTTTCTATCGATATGTTACTTAGTTCCAATTATGAATATGAATTCTAAGCCTAGGCTGACAAAGGTCTGTCCTAGTATGTCTGTGTTGAGAGGTAGGAGTCATAGTTCACCACCAAGCCATCTGAGTGATCATTGGTCACCACATTGATCATTTATTGTCTTCCTTTTAATTATTATAACCAATGACTGTTTTTCACTCTACATTACATGTCTTTTGAAGACAGTATTCTTCATATCTGTTTATTTCTTATGACACAATAAAACTGAGTTATATTTTACATACCATGAGTTTCCAGTCATTTTCCAGTTCATGAGAACCCAATTTCCCCCAGTTCTCTGCAAATACAGAAAGTTATATGTATACTATGTGGGTATGTATACAAGTATGATATGATTTTTAGTTTGTTGTTTAGTCACTTCACAATCTTCATACCCTATGGACCACAGAATTCCAGGCCCCTTCCATTCTCCACTATTTTTCAGTCTGTCTAATTTCATGTTCAATCTATCCATTATATTATCTATATATCTCAGTCTCTTCTGTCCACTCTCCTTTTGTCTCTAATCTTTCCCAACATCAGTGAGGTTTTTTTCCCCCCATGGGTCCTGGCTTTTCATTATGTGACCAAAGTAAGTAAGCTTCAGTTTCAGTATTTGACCTTCCAGTGAATAGTGTGAATTAATTTCTTTGAGTTTTTACTGATTTAGTTCCCTTGCTGTCCAGGTAACTTATAAAAGCCTTCTCCAATACCACAATTCAAAAGTGTCCATTCTGCAGTGTTTAGTTCTCTTTCTTATCCTTATCTCAAAGCCATACATTGTTACTGGAAAAAATAGCTATGACTAAAAAGACCTGTGTGTATGTGTATGTGTGTGTGTGTGTGTGTGTGTGTATGTGTGTGTGTGTATGTGTGTGTGTGTGTGTGTGTGTGTATTTTCCATAGTCTCTGATCTTTTTGGAAGGGAAGGTATGCTTAGTAGTGTCATCATACGTACATACAGAGTAAAGTTCTTTTGTTTATATTCACCAGAAAAATACCACTTAGATAACCAAATATCCATCAAATAATCCTTGCTATTAGATATCTGGGGTAACATTTTTACCATTTTTTTTCTGCTTTACTAGAAGATCATGCTATATCTTCAACCAATTTTTCTATTTATTTCCTCTAGGAAAACTTATGCTATAAATCAGTTATGCCTTTTGGCTTATATTGTGATTAGAATATCTTATCTTTCTGTGTTGTAATCCTAGCCATAAAATGAAGACTGGTTTTTATAGAAGCCTTCATACTGAATTCTCATAATATCTAAACAATGTGGTAAAAATAATTCTCAAAGTAGATACTTAAGAGAAGTAATCAAAACCATGAGGTGCCAAAACAATAAGATATAAGCTCTATGACCATATTCAATACTGTAATTGAGTCAAATAGGTTTTACAGAAAGTTGATTAAAGACAAGCTTACATAGCAATATATTCAACTACAAAAAAAATTAATTATCCTCCTAGGCAATTAGTCCACCAAATAAAACTTATAGTTGGCTAGTGACTCATTACAGGACCATTTACTTCTAAACACCAGCATATAAGATAATAATAGTAACTATTAAAAATAACAATATAATAATAATTATCCAAATAATGATGAAATAACATTGATAGTACAAATTAATATTGTATTCTAGTCAAATCTTGGTACTCGGTTTCAGAACTCTTCAATATTAGTACTGGATATAATTTGAGGAGAAAAAATTGTCACTGTATTCAAAGTTTTTTTAGCACTGAATAAGCTTGCTAGAACTTTTTGGCCCCATGATCTTGGGGAGTGTATGCCCACTTAAGCCAAAATAAAGTATTAGTTCAGGAGCATAAAGAAGAGCTTGAAAATGAGGATCTTCAGGATTTTCAGAGAAAGCAGCAATAGCTAGAGGGTGGGAAGTTGTTGTTTTTTTTTCTGGTGAGGAGGTGGCAAAGGAGGATATCACTAATTCATTAATCAAGAGAATGTATTCAAGATGAATGGAAGTGTAAAACTTTGTTGAAAATATCACCCTTAAAAAACTTTAAAGAACAGAATTGTAAATTCATTAAATGACCAGATAATTTCCCCCTTTAGACAAATTTTGAAAGACAGACAAAAAATATCACTGGGTAGGATTCTTGTGAAGCTTACATCGAATGAATCTCAAGCAGGTTTCAGTGGTGATAAGGGACAGAAAAAAGTAAGAGAAAAAAACTCCAGAAGAAGTTGCCCTTGAATATTTTGGAAAGGGACTCCACCTCCAGACAATAGTATTTCTCCTTCCAAACATTCCCTTAGGCCATGAACTCCTTTCAATACAGGTAAAGTTAACCTAAAATTATATTATTTAATCTAATTGTTATTTTTCCTTTATGTTTATGTATTATTAAGTTTATCTAGTAAATACAAATCCATTAATGTATATAATACCTTATAAAATCTGGGTTTTCTAGTTGATTGAAACAGATTAATTCAATGTACATTATTACTTATTGGAAAAATTCATTTAGTATTCCACCTTTCTGGTACTCAACCTGCCTTCCTGAACAAATTAATGATGAGTACCAACTTACCACTGTATAAGGTTCCTGAAATACTTTATATCATGGTGGCACATTGGACATTATTATATTCTTCCCTTAGCCTTTAGCACAATGCTTTGCACCTGGCAAATGTTTAATAAATGTTTATTGATTGACTATTCAAATAAGTTCAAATAAATGCTACCAAGACATTTAGTAGGTATGTGAAAATGGACAATTCACTTTAACCTCTGTCTCAGGTTCTTCATTTGGAAAATGGGAATAGTAATAGCATTTACTTCCCAAGATTGTTGTGTGGATCGAATTAGATTATATTTGTACAGTCCTTTTCATCGTGCCTCACACAGAGAAGGTGCTATGTAAATACTGTTATTATTATTGTATGTCAATTAATCCTCATAAATTTCTTGTGAAATATTTGCTATTTTACTACAAGCAGAAGTTTGGGGAATTTGTTACATGTCCAAATTCACACAGCTAGACATCAAGATGGAATTTGATTTCTTAATTCCTATTACAGTATACTACCTGCAAAAATAAAAAATGGTGACATCTTATCCAGCTTCATTGGTATGCTACTTTATACTATAAAGCTGATCTGTCAGAAATGAAAAACTTAGCAAATGATTATTTCTTAGACGACATCTCATTAGGAATGCACAACAGAATAATATAGTAATATTTCCTCTCTGTGGAGAGGTAAGGAACAAACATATATATGCATCCACATATACATATATATGTATATATGTCTGTGTGTGTGCATGTACATATATATGGAGATGGGTAGTCATAGATTACATAGAAAGATAGATAGATAGATACATACATACATACATACATACAATCAAAGAGAGAGAGAAAGAGATTGGATAGGTAGAATAGATAGATATATAGATGGATAGATTAATAGATGGATGGATGGATAGATAGATAGATAGATCCATGAATGGTCATATGGATCTCTGAATTTCCTTTCTCCTATCACTTTATCATTGAGAAAGATTTCCTGATAATAAATGTAAATGACAACCACAGATTTCCATTGCTGTCCCAGACGGAGACTCAATTGGACAATGGTACAGTCCATACTCAGAGTACTAAAATCAAAGTGAATTTTTATAGATATCAAAAAACTGACATTTCCAGGATCAGCCTTCTTTTTATTATTATGCTATCAGATTGACAAAAGCAGAAGAGCAGGGCATAAAACTGAGGAGCATTTTTCATTGTTCTATGTTATGTGAGGTTACTAAAGCCAAATGATGTATCCACTAGTGGTAAAGCTTCTTATATGATAAACCTTTCTACTTACTAGTATAGGTATAGTCTGTCAATGATAATATACATGACATATTTCCAAAATATAAAATATGACTGAATATTATAATTTTTGAAACATCATCATCATATCTAATATATTCTCAAACAATGAAATGAGACTTTGGTTTGTGGGTGTAAATACACTTTTTATAAATGCTAGGAAGGTAAATACAACAAAAATATCCTATGAAAAAATCAGTAAATCCCCCTAGGAAACCATATAGTTTATTAGAAAGAATAATAGCCTGAGCCCAACGACCTGAGATTTTGTCTTGGTGCTGTGATTATCTTCTTATGGGACCTTAGAGAAGCTATTTGACTTCTTATGGCCATAGTATCTTCATAAAATATGGTTATTGGAATAGCTGTTCTCTCAGGTTCATTATATCTCAAAAATGCAATAATCTCTGGGTCATTTTATGATATCTGTCTTAACTAGTCTTTTAAAAAAACGAGTTATAGAAAGATCCAGAATAGGAAAATATCAAATGTCTTTATTTCTTTAAGTAACTACACACAAATCTATATTGTAGATCTGTACTTCTTCTCAAAAGAAATAATAGCCATATAGTGAAGTATAAAATAGTCAAATAACTAAACCAGTGAAAAATCAAACTGTCAGTAATTCATGAAGACATATAGATATATAAACCCTAGTTCAGTGGGTAGAAAGCCAGGCTAGGAGACTTAAAGCCTTGGGTTAAAATCTGGCCTCAGTCACTTCCTAGCTCTGTGACCCTGGGCATGTCACTTAATCCTAGTTGTCTAGCTCTTATCACTCTTCTGCCCTGGAGTCAATACATAGTTTCAGTTCTAAGACAGAAGGTAAGGTTTTATAAAAAGGCATATAACATATTCTATAGGTATGATGGCTTGTAGGCATCGAGAGTCACTTTCTCTTCTAGTCACAACTTTGATGCAGTAATTATACCATTTTTGCACATTTTCCCCATTGGGAATGTAGGGTTTTTTTATTTTTAATACTCCTTACCTTCTGTTTTAGAATCACTACTGTGTATTGGTTCCAAGGCAGAAAAGTGGAAAGGGCTAGGCAATGGGATATAAGTGACAGGGTCACACTGCTAGGAAGTGTCTGAGGGTAGATATAAACCAAGGTCCTCCCATCAGTCTACTGAGCCACCTAGCTGCCCCCCAGGAAAGATTTTTAAAACACTTGTTTTCACATGCTATTTGACTTGAATTATATCATAGATTGTGACATCCTATGACTTTTAATCATATACCTCACTGGAAGAGAACTCAAAATGATTTTGAAGATGATAAGTTTACTGTTCTTTAGATTGAACAAATAGCATTCATTCTTTTCAATATTTTAAGAATCTATTATTTTATTTTCATGGGTACTGCCTCCTCAGATCAGGACCAAAATTCCTCTAAATCTTAAACAGTACAAGTCACATTCATTAACTATCTACTATGTGCCAGTCACTATGAAGGTCTTAAGATACAATTAAGAAAAAGAAGGCAACTAGTTGGTATAATTCATAGAAAGCTTGTTCTGAAGTCAGGAAGAATTGAGTTCAAGTCTGGCCTGAGACATTTAATACCTGTGTCACTCTGGGCAAATCACTTAATTCTTTTTTCTTCAGTTTCCTAATCTGTAAAATGAACAAACCACTCCAGAATCTTTTCTAGGAAAACTCCAAATGGGGTCATGAAGAATAAAACACTACAGAAATGACTGAGCAACAACAAAAAGAAAAAGAAATCATTTCCCTCAGAGTGCTAACCATCTAATAAAGGAAGGCAACACATAAAAGAAAGGTAAAAAATAGAGGAAGAGAGTGGAGAAGATGGCCAGTGGGTGGGTATGAAAATGGTGGAATCATAAATCTTATTTAGCAGTTGTTAAACAATGAAAAAAGGCCTTTTAGAGTTGATGCAATTAAAAATAACATCTCCCCTCCAATGAAGGGCAAGGTAGCAAATAAGTAAACAAAGACAAAGAGGAATGAATAAGGAAATTGACAGAGACAGAGACAGAGACAAAGACAAAGAGATGAATAACACTAAAAATGATCTGGCAACGAGTTGCTCTTCAGTCTCTTTTAACCTTGCAAGATTGGTCCATGAAAAAAAGGCATGCCATCAATCATTATGCTTCTATAAAACTCAATAGTTTGTTAGAGACTCTTAAATATTATGTTCTTTAGCAATAGTTTTTAAGAATCAAAGTTTGTCTTCACACAAAATGCTTGCAGAATATCTCCTCGAGAGCAGGGGCATATTTTTGTCCTCCTTTGTCTCGTTAGGGTTCAAAATGGGTGGCCTCCAGAGGAACACACGAGACAATGCAATCAAAGCAGGAGAAAGCTTTATTGCCAGTACGCACTGGGGTAACTCATCAAAGAGAGTCCCGAAGCATGCATTCAGAAGAGGGAATATATATGTTTCTGGGATATAGGTGCCTTTGTCTTAGGGTGAGCTAATAGCTAGACAGAGGGAGTAGGGGATGCTTTCAGGTGCCACAGGACATGATTCTTAATCTTCAAGGCTGTTCTGTCTAGGAATCTTCAAGGCTGTTTCATCTAGGGGCCCTGGGGCTTTCAGCCAGGAGTTGTCCCTGGGACTGTGAGTCAGAGATAACTGCCCTGCTTGAGCCGGGCATGACGTTATCCAAAAACCCCTTGCTTAATTGCCAAGTTTAGCTTTTTGGCTATAATATTATTATAAGCTATAAGCTACAATATTTCTATAAGCTTTTTTAGCTATAACATTCCTCCCTTTTTTGTTTTGCTTACTGAGGAATCTTCCTCAGGGCCAAAGAATAAGTCCAACAGTCTCTCCAGCCCTTAGCACAGTGCCTAGAATATAGTAGGTACAGGAGAAGGAAGAGAACAAGCATTTAAGTGTCTTCTATATACTCAGCAGAGTGCTAAATGCTTTACAAATATTATCTAATTTGATCCTCACAACAACCCTAAAAGGTTGGTATTATTATTTTTCCCATTTTATAGTTGAAGAGAATATAATGACACGAATACCTCAGGGTTATTTTTTTTTTAAACCCTTAACTTCGGTGTATTGTCTCATAGGTGGAAGAGTGGTAAGGGTGGGCAATGGGGGTCAAGTGACTTGCCCAGGGTCACACAGCTGGGAAGTGGCTGAGGCCGGATTTGAACCTAGGACCTCCTGTCTCTAGGCCTGACTCTCAATCCACTGAGCTACCCAGCTGCCCCCCCTCAGGGTTATTTTAATAACTTAGATTTTATTGTTGAGGAAAATGAGTAAAACAGGTATTAAATAACTAGCCCAGGATCTCACTACAAGTAAAGATCTGGCAGCAGATATATATTCAGTTCTTCCTGACTATAGACCCAGTATTTTATCTCCTGAAAACTGACTGGCATTATCTAGGTGTATGTGCTATATTAATACACAGTATGCATATAAATTCTTTATAATAAGATTTATATGTGTTTGCGGATTGGGTTGTTGTTTCAATAGTTACAAAGTCCCTTGTTCATCTTTTGTGTCTATCTTTTGTACATAAGTGTTATCTTTTGTGACTCTCAATCTTTTCTGACATTTTTATAATGCTTATTGCCTTTATTTATTCTTAGACAATTTGCCAAAATAATAAAATTTTGGAATCATTTCTAAGTGTTAGTGAGACAATAGTCTTAAATGTTTGAAACTGACATTATCTAACAAAATCTAATATAAGAGATTTCTGTGTTCCAGGATAAACCATCAGCCCATTTATGGTGATTCTGAATAGGAATTATTACTTTTTTGCAAATCCTGAAGCTATTATTTAGTGTAATTTTAATAAGCAATTGGACTTTCCCCCATCTATAATTTAATTGAATTATATGCTTTTCTTCATGATTCTTCTAAGCATTTTTTTCTGAACTATTCAGAAATTATCCATGTAGTAAATTGGAAAAATAATGTTTTATGGATATGATACTTAAATTAATTATATTTTGATAAATTAGATCTCAAGGCAGAATGACAGAAAAATTGAAACAATTAAAAAATATGGAGAAGTAATAAATTGTTATTTTCATGATGATTTCACATTTCTTAGTACTAAAAATATATGACTTCAAAATTATTTTAAAATCAATTTTAACATTGTTATATTTCTCAAGTTTACAAAACAGAGCCTCCTTAAAATAAGTTTTCCTTCTTTCTTTTTGCCATTAAATTCAATGTAGTATGTGTATCTCAATGCAATCACCCTATAATACTCTCCAATGATAATTATTTTTATTTTCCCAAAAAATAGACAAAAAAGAATGTTTTTTTTCTTTTTTTGCTAGAATTCAAAGAATTATATGTAAGCAAGATTCTTCATTTGAATTACTCATGAGAAAAATTTATCAATAACTGGAATGATACATAAGGTGACATTGAAAAATTATTGAAAATGATAAAGAAATGTATTCATGCTTATGTCTGTGTTCTATACCTAAACATGTTTTTGATTAACTAACATTTAATCAATGAATTATTAAAATTTATGAATTAAATGTATTCTTAGACAATTTAGAGTCCTCAAATGAAAAGTATTATTTACTTTTATAGGTTTGTTTATAAAAAATAATAAAATTTATTTTTCTAAGGGATTTTTAAAAATAATTTATGGCAAACATTTTGTTATCTTCTTTGTGGGGACATGAATGCTTGGTTTACTTCCCCTGAGAATGTTAAAAAACATATTATTAAAAGATCATTTTCACAAGCATTGCTAATAGTACAAAGGTTAAAGTCAATCAAAATACATTTAATATGAAATGAATAGTGGTGGGGCAAATACTACATAAAATATTGGCCTGAATAACTTAATAATTGCATTATAAATGTTGAAGAAGACATAATACAATGTGGAAAATATTACACATTGTACAAGAAGCATTTTTTCTGCTGATAATATATTTTTTACTGAAGCCCTATTCCATTATTTCAGTATTGGTTGAAAGTGATAATTAAGGGAGTCAAGAGGGAAAAGTAAACCAACCAGCTCCATGTCACCACAAGAATCCTCTATGACCAAGATTAAAATATCACCACAAGACAAATACAGGAATAAAAGAACCAACAAGGAGATATAGTGAAACAACTATAAAGAAAAGAAAAACCGCAAAAGTAGGCAGAGAACAAGGACACTGGGTTGAGAGGAAAGGAGAGTTAGCAAGGAGGGAAGAGCAAGCCATATACCCCCACTTCATATCTGCTGTCACAGTTTAAGAACCTAAGTTTAAGCCAACATTCAGACCCTGAGATCTTGCCTGGGCAAATAGTGGTGCAAGCCAACCCACACCCCTTAAAAATTCAAACCTGTGGAGAAGTCCGGCATCCTAGCCCACAGCACTTTGGCTGTAGTGAGCTGACCTGTGTGGGCACAAAGTGAGGCCAGAAATCCAGTGTGAATTTGGGATGAGTTCAAAGGACATAGTTGACACTTTGGTATGAGGATACAGTTCACAGGATCCTCCCCCATCTTTTTGCCCAAAACTAAGGGTGGAACTCCAGGACAGTACAATTAAGAGTGTGCCTGATAAGATCAAGTATACAGTGTAAAAAAAATTTGAGCCTAAACCTGGGGCTAGAATTTGATCAGCCCCAAAAATTCAGAGTGAGATAAAAAGCTTATTCCTAAGTCTGAGGTATGTCTTTAAGCCATCAGCATCTCAAGGGTCAATTGAATCAGCAGGGAGAGAAGGTTCTCAGAACTCTCAGCCCTCATCCTCCAAAACTGAAACTGCTAAAAAACCCAAAATTAGCTAAGAATAACATCAAGGAAGAACTGAGGTTTAAGAGTATACCCAAATTTCCCAGAAAACAGAACCAACCTAGAATTAGATAGGAAAAATGAGAAAACAAAAAAAGCACCTAACTCTTAAGGAATTTTTATGGAGACAAAGAGCAATGTACAGACACAGAAGGGGACAGTGAAAGCAAAGGAAACACACACAAAATGCAAAAGAAAAATATGTATCAGACAAAAGTTCTGAAAGATCTCAAAAAGGATTTCAAAAAACCAATTTAAAGAGGCAGAAGAAAGTGGGGAAGAGAAGAGAAAATGATGAAAGGAGAAAGAAAAATGATGCAAAGAGAAATGAAAGTGATACAAGAAGAAATGGGCCAAATGCAAAAGAAGAACCAAAAACTGACAAAGGAAAATCAGGTCTTAAAAATCAGAATTGACCATCTGGAAACTAAGGATTTCATGAGGAACAAAGAAACAATAAAGCAAATCAACAGAATGAAAAAACAGAGAAAAATATGAAAAATCTTATTTAAAAAACAACTGATCTAGAAAATAGATGCAAGAGAGACAATTTGAGAATTATTGGACTACCTGAAAGCCATGATAAAGAAAAAAAAAGCCTGGACATCTTATTACAAGAAATTTTCAAAGATAACTGCCCAACAATCTTTGAAAAAGAAAATAAAAGTGAAATTGAAAGAATTCACAGATCACCTGCAGAAAGAAATCCTCAAATGACAACATTTAGGAACACAATAGCTAACAAGAGCAATCTCCTAACTCTCCTTGGTGTTGGAATGTTCCTGCCACTGCAGCTACAAACACCATAACCTGATACTTTATATTAAGCTGATGAGATTAACATGATTGAATTGAATTAAACTGATTATATTAAGTATATTAGATTGATAAAATTGATTAAATTTGATGATTAAATTGATGATTTGTGCATGTTGGATATCTATGCACATCATCTCTTGCTTTTATTCTGACTGAAAGGGGAATTGAAAAATTGAAAAAAAAATTTAAAACCCTAAGCCAACCCATATAAATTGATAAGATTAAATTGATTATAAGTTAAATTAATTAGATTGAATTGATTAATTTAAATTGATTAGATTAGATTGATTAGATCAAATTGATTTGATTAAATTAAGGCAATCATTAAGTGTTCATTCATCCAATTATTTGGTAATAAATATGACAATCTAGGTGAAAAGGTGAATATTTACAAAATATAAATTGCCTAGATTAACAAAAGAGGAAATAGAATGCTTTAACAATCCCATCTCAGAAAAATAAATTGAACAAGCCATCAAGGATATTCCTAAGAAAAAATCTCCAGGGCCAAATGGATTCACAAGTGAATTCTATCAGAGATTTAAAGAACAACTAATCCTAAAACTCTACAAACTATTTGACAAAATAAGCTAAGAAGGAGTGTCTTACCAAATTTCTTTTTTGGCACAAATATGGTACTGATTCCAAAGCCAGGCAGAAAAAAAACAGGAAAAGAAAACTACAGACCAATCTCCTTAATGAATATAGATGCAAAAATCATAAATAAAATATTAGCAAAATAGAGTACAAGTTATCGCTAGGATTATTTATTGTGACCAGGTGGGATTTATACCAGGAATATAAGGATGGTTTAATATTAGGAAAACCATCCACATAATTGACCATTTCAATAATCAAACCAACAAAAAATCAAATGATTATCTCAATAGATGCAGAAAAAGCCTTTGACAAAACACAACACTCATTCCTATTGAAAACACTAGAAAGAATAGGAATAGAAGGGCAATTTCTCAAGATAATTAACAGTATATATTTAAAACCATCAGTAAGTAGCATCTGCAATGAGGACAAGTTTAAAGCTTTCCCAATAAGATCAGGAGAGAAGCAGGGATGCTCATTATAACCACTGCTGTTTAATATTGTAGTAAAAATGTTAGCAGTAGCAATTAGAGAAGAAAAAGAAATTGAATGGATCTAAGTAGGCAATGAGGACACTAAACTATCACTCTTTGCAGATGACATGATGGTATACCTAGAGAATGCAAGAAAATAAACTGAAAAACTAGTAGAAATAATCAATAACTTTGGCAAAGTTTCTGGGTACAAAATAATCCCACATAAATCATTAGCAATTCTATATCTTTCCAAAAAAACTCTGCAGCAGGAGTTAGAAGGAGAAACTCCATATAAAATCACTCTAGACAAGATTAAATCCTTGGGATTATACTTGCCAAGAAAATTTATTCAGGAGTTATATTAACTTAACTACAAAAGACTATTCACACAAATAAAACTAGATCTAAACAACTGGAAAAAAAAGAACATCTGTTCCTCATGGGACATACAAGATAATACAATAAAAATGACAATCCTACCTAAATGTATTTACTTATTCAATGCTATACCTAACCAAAAAAAATGCTTTTTTATGGAATTGGAAAATACTTATTACAGAGTTTATCTTAAAGAATGAAAGATCAAGAATTATAAGGGAAATAATGGGAAAAAAATGTGAAGGATGGAGACCTAGCTTTACCAGATTTGAAATTATACTATAAAGCAGTGATTATAAAAAATGTTTTATACTGGCTTAGAGTTAGAAGGGTGGATCAATGAAATAGACTTGGGGTAAATGACAGTAGCAAACAGATAGTGTTTGGTAAGCCCAAAGATCCCACCTTTTGAGGCAAGAACCCACAATTTGACAAAAGCTGCTAGGAGAATTAGAAAACAGTATTGGAGAAATTAGGCTTAGATCAGCATCTTACAACCTATACAAAGCTTAACTCAGAGTGAGTAAATGACTTAAATATAAAGAGGGAAACCATAAGCAAATTAGGTGAACATAGAATATTATACCTATCAGATATATGGGAAAGAAAGAAATTTAAGACCAAGCAAGAGATAGAGAACACTACAAAATGTAAAATGAAGAATTTTGATTATATTAAATTAAAAAGTTTCTGTATAAACAAGACCAATGCAACCAAAATTAGAAGGGAAGCAACAAATTGGGAAAGAAAATTTCATAACAAAAACTTCAGACAAAGGTCTAAATTCTTATATTCATAAGGAGGTTAGTCAGTTGTAAGTGCAATTATTTGTCATGGTAATTTGAGACTTATAAAAACCAAGATTGGTTTTGTTTTCTTTCTATATTTACTTCTCCTTGTTTCTCATATTAGTATGATTTTCTATTAGAAAGGATTCATAGTATAGGCAACTTTGACTAGGGAATATGAGTATAAGTATAAGATAGTTATGTTTGAAAGATCCACTGGGCAGACTAGTCTCCCAAAGGATCTGGGGGGGTATGTTAAAGGGATTTTTTAAATGTCTTCTTCTGTCTCTTTAAGAGGCTAGAGTGCAAGATTTCTAAGTAGATTAGAACTGACAGGTTCAGTGAGTCAGTAAGCCAGAGCTAAAGATTCCATTACCTAAGAGACCAGTACCTGAGGAAAAGGAAGTAGCCTGCCCTCTGACAGGAAGTTAAGGGGGACAGTTGGTCAATGAAAAGATAAGGAAGCAGCCACTGACAGCTAGAGGTCTTTTGCCTCTGGGATCTCTAGAGAACAGGTCTGTCTCTGAGGCAAGGATCTTTTGGTAGTTGGCTACTGACAGTTGGGCTGCTATAGAAAACTGATTGAAAGAGTGAGTGAGTAGTAGCTGTCTATTATTTTACGGAGTTAGATAGTGAATAATTTATAGGTAAAGTAGGTTAAGATAGGCCTTATGTGCCAAGGAGAAGAAAATTTCCTCAGAAGATAGAGGTAGTTTTAGGAAATTTTAGGTAGTGTTAGAAATTTTAGGTATATTTATATATATTTATTTATATTTATATATATTTATATACTATACTATACTATACTTATAGAATATACTATGTTTATAGTATATTCTAATACTACCTAAAATTTATAAGATTTATTATCTCTTTTCTCTCTTCTATCTTTCTATCTGTACTTCTTTCTCAAATTAAACAAAGCTTCTGTTAAACTGCTCTCCTCACTTAGTCAAACTCCTTAATTTAACCCTAATGATAGTAAGAACTTAAAGAATCATAGATTTTTCTAAATTAAAAAAATTAATAATTCCTAAACTTTTTATATCTATATTGTACTTTTCAAAAATATATCATGTTCTGGGGCACAGAGAAATTGGAAATAATTTAAAGAAACAATTAAGCTATATTTTAATAATTTGATAAATTGTTAAATCAGATTTAACACATTTTGTAGATAATAACAAAACTGTAATAAATATTGGAATTGCAATTAATTATGGGCAAAATATAAAATCCTTAATCAAAATTCCAGATCTATAGATTGAAAGGACCTCAATGGACTGCTAGACAAATGCCTTTAGAAAAAAGGAAATTTGGGGCAAGATCTGTGAATTAACTGATCACACAAGTTTTAGCAAAGAGGAATTTGAACACTACTCCTTTCAGTATCGAACCAATGTTCATTTCTTAGTATCCTGCTGCCTTGTATGCATACTTCAATTTAAACTCAGTAATTACAACTCAAATAATGAGTAGACCAAAAGAAAATTATAGAAATAATTAATAATCTTAGAGGAATAAAATGTTATGAGAGTTGATATGGGAGGTTTTAAAGTACCATGAAAATATTGAGGTAATAAGCACCATGGTATAGCAGCAAAAAGAAATAAATATAAACTTAAATGAGAAGCTTGCATTAATAGTAGCAGAGAAATTTTTCAATCAAATCCCTATACATAAATTAATTGTATCTGGAGCTTTAAGTATCATGATTTTATCATGAGTTTTATCTGAATACAATGTTTAAAAAATGAGATCATACCTATGTTTTACTTGAATTTAAGTTTGGGAGAATGGGATGATATATGTATGTGTATGCATGTATATGTATATATGTATGTATATCGTGTAAATGTGTATATGTATTTATGGGTACACATGTAACTACATATGTGTGTCTCCTTTTTACATTCATTAAAGTTAACCATTTCCTCTACACAATAACCAATATATACATAGTATTAAAGTTCTTTTTTTAATTTTTCTTTGATCAATCTTGGGATGATATATTAAGTCAATTAAGAAGTCAATTAATGAAATGCTGAACCGAATACAATATTCCTAATTTTATTTGGTTAAGACAGTATAGTAAAACTAACACTTCTATCATTTTGGATACTAAAACATTCAGTTTCTGGCCTTTTTTCTGGGACAATCAATTAAAATGCATTTATCAAATATCTACTATATACCAGACAATATGCTAGCCACTAGGATTTGAAAACAAAAGTGAGCTTCTTCCCTTGAGGAGCTTTCAATCAATCCAGAGATGACAACATGTGAATAGATGAAAGATAATTTTGAGCAGGAGGCAAAGTTATGTCACCAGCAGCTGAGAGGTCAGGAATAGTTTCACATAAAAAATACACAAAATGAACTTTAAAAGAAAATTGGGATTCTTTTAAGTAAGGATCAAGAAACAAAAATACCAGGCATGAAGGATAGCTGGAGGAGTGAGGAGGGAGAACAGAGACTAGTGAAGGAATTCCATATATGGGGGGGAAAAGTTCATTTAATCTAGACCAGTGTGCATGAAGAGGAATAATGTGTAATAAAAATGGAACATACATTTATCTATGACTTGCTTTATGGTATTACTGTCATGTAATTCCTTGATTATAATATTATAATTTCCTGAGTTACCCTAAAACTCACATTTAAAGGTGGATATTATAGAATGAATCCCCCAAGATTCAAGGGTTCAAGTTACTCTCACCATAGTCTAAAAACTATAGATCACAAACTCCCACTGTTGTTTAAAAGCTAATTATTAGACATGGTTAGATCAAAGTAGAGGCATTTACTGATGTGTCATATTAAGAAAAATAGTAATCAATTTTCCTCTCATATATATAT
>NC_058132.1:234010292-234166619 GCF_016433145.1 Gracilinanus agilis | reverse complement strand
TTCACATAAAAAATACACAAAATGAACTTTAAAAGAAAATTGGGATTCTTTTAAGTAAGGATCAAGAAACAAAAATACCAGGCATGAAGGATAGCTGGAGGAGTGAGGAGGGAGAACAGAGACTAGTGAAGGAATTCCATATATGGGGGGGAAAAGTTCATTTAATCTAGACCAGTGTGCATGAAGAGGAATAATGTGTAATAAAAATGGAACATACATTTATCTATGACTTGCTTTATGGTATTACTGTCATGTAATTCCTTGATTATAATATTATAATTTCCTGAGTTACCCTAAAACTCACATTTAAAGGTGGATATTATAGAATGAATCCCCCAAGATTCAAGGGTTCAAGTTACTCTCACCATAGTCTAAAAACTATAGATCACAAACTCCCACTGTTGTTTAAAAGCTAATTATTAGACATGGTTAGATCAAAGTAGAGGCATTTACTGATGTGTCATATTAAGAAAAATAGTAATCAATTTTCCTCTCATATATATATGTATATATACATATATATATATATAGAGAGAGAGAGAGAGAGTATGTCATATATATATATGACATACTCAGTATGTCATATATATATATATGACATACTCTCTCAATCCATAAATAATACAAATGAAAGAGGCAAAAACACAAAAAAGCAAATATGGCTCAAACAACTTAAACCTCCAACTGGCTAAAGCCCTGATATATTTCTCCGTCTTATGATGTCTCATATTGATTTGCCTAGGTTTTAGTTTATCTCCTAGTTCATTTTTGGCAAAGCTATGGCATGGGTGGCAAAGATGGCACACAGAAGCTCTCTGTGGACATGCATGCCACTTTCCCCCTCAATCTCCCAGAATTCATTATTAGAAAGACAAGGGACTTCAGTGGAGCTGCTCCCTTCCCCCTCTCCATTCTTCCTGATGACATTTTTTTTTCACATCACCTGCCCCTCTGTTCAGCAATCCAATGGGAACACACAAGGGGCAAGATGAGCAACTCAAAGGCCTCAGAACTAGAGGGGAGCAGAGTGCTTTGGTCACACCCCTCCTTCTCTCTGCACTCATTGAGGACATTCCTTACTTCACCTACTCCTCCCAGTATCCCAATGCAAGCACTTTTGGGTAAGGGTGGCAGGGAGCACTTGGCACTCAGTGGGAGCAGTCATGGCATGTAGTCTCTAAAATGTTTGCCATCACTGTCCTAGCTAAATCATTCCTGTGAGATCCATGTGATTGTTTCTTTCTGAAGTTCAAATCCTGACAAGACTGACTCTATTCAGAGATGTCAAGTGCTTCAGAGCTATCTCTTACCTGATTCTCTGGACCATATTCCTTGGGCTTGCTTCCTCTGGCATCTCTTAGTACTTTTCAATGTCATTTTGATGGGGGTGGAGTGAGAGAAAACAACAAATAGAAAAAAATATTCCTTAAGAGATGACTTCTTATACAATTAACTCTTTTCTAACAGATCTTGCACCCCTCAGAATTGTCTCTTGTCAGAATTCCCTCCTTAGAGAATGTGTCTCATTTCAAAAAGGACACCAAAAGTATTGTCCCATAATTGGCTAACCAACTGGAAGATGTCTTTTCAGTTATATAAATTTTGAACAGAGATATTCCTGCCTTGAAAAAGAATATCAAAGTGTAAGTCTTCATTCACATGTTGATTAAGACGTTAAGATTTTAGCTTCTTATTTGTTATCTACATTTTAATTTAACTGATTTCATCAACTGGCCTTGAGGATTGATATAAATCAATTGATCAAGAATATGCTAATCAATATCCAGTATGATATATTTTTGTAGATGAATAAATTAATATAAAGTGAAAGGAAAATGATAGGCTGATAGAAAAGTTTGGGTTTTTCTTAAAGGTTTCTTGATGTGAATTTTAAACTGGTATTCTCTTTTCAATTCTTTGTCATTTTAATCAATCAGTCAATACACATTTTTCAAGCACTACTATGTACCAAATAAGGTAAAGAAAAAAAAGCAGTCCATGATCTCAAGTAATTTTCAGTCTAATGGTGGACTCAACATGGAAATGAATAAGGACAAACAAGTCAGAGGCAAAATAGAATTTAAAATAAATTCAATGCTCCCTTGATGACCATCACTATTTTCTACACACTGTATGTTCCAGTGACTAACAGTTTCAACACGTGACTTACATTTTTGTCCCCTACATCATCCTCTTTAGTGACTCCCCACATTGATGACTAATCATGCTTCTTTATCTATCCAAGTTTTGCTCTCTTAATTCTGTTCCTCTCTAGTTATGCTTCTCATATAGATTATACTTTAACAGTAATAATATTAGACCTCATAATAATAATGCACTGTTCTTTTGCTAATATCACAAACTTGGTGCTGCCTGTGACTAAATGCTCTTATGTCTCATGCTTTTCCTTCCACATAGAATTATTCAGGCAAAGAACTTCAATCATTCAACTTCTCTCACTTCATTTAGTTCTTCAGAACCCTTTGTACTGTTTATATGCAACTGGCCAATGGTCAATTGTTTTAGGGATATTTTACCTTAAAAAATCTGCCATGTTTAATTTTTCACCTGCATTTACATTTGAAAGAAGTTTTTCCCTTAGCCAAATGTGAACCAAAGATGACATTAGTTTGGTTAGTTTCTGTCCAAAGTTGTTTTAAAATAGTAATTTTAGGATTTCTAACTCTGCAAGCATATCTTTCATAAATGAGAATACATGTTACTTTTTGTAGTTAATTCTTAAGATGGTTTTGTGCCTTATATGCATGCATGTCTTTTCAATCACTTAAAATAGATGTAATTAGTTATTTATGATTGGAATTGAGTCTGTTCACCAATGTACTGCCTTTCTCAGCCTCCTTTACAGAGGAGATAAAAACCTGGATTATTTTCATTTGGATTAGAAATTCTCAACTTTCATTTTGGAAGAGCTCAGAAAGTGTAATCTTTTATTTCTCTAATTCAAAGCTTTGGTTCTCTAAATCCAAATGTGTGGATTCCATGTTCATTTTACAATCTCAGAATTCCAGGTATCATGATAAATTGCAAGGCTATTTTATATAGTGTGAGACAAAAATGCCCCTGGTGCCAAATTAGAAGGTTCTAGAAGTAAGCAATGAAGTTTTTGTTTTTTTCAGGCAAAGTCAAAGAAGAATGAAAAAAGTAATGATGTGGATACAGACTGATTATTGTGTCTAGAGCAGAGTTAGTTTCTGCTAGTCAAGTGAAAGTAAGAGTTAACAGATGAAGCAGAGTCTTTAGAATTTCATTGAAGAGTTTAAGTTTGATTTTTAAAAAAAGTTCTTTTTGTTTCTCCTAGTAGATATTAAGAAAGCCATATACTTATGCAGAAAAATAAATTAATGATGTTATCTCAGTAGTTATGTGTAGGACAGATTGGACTAGGCACACTTCATAGATAGTCCATGCAAAATCTCCCTATGAAATCACAATGATTTTTAGAAGTGTATGGTTTAATATGTCAGTAGACAGAACAAAATGGTCTTAGTTTATGGCTGTGTGTGAGTGTGTGTGCATGTCGTATGTGCACAAGTTCATATATGGGTGGAGAGAGTTAGGTTCAGAAGAATTTTATGAAACAGGCAAGAGAATTAATCTAGTATGATCATTTTAGTAATGAAACAGGCAAGGGAATTAATCTAGTATGATCATTTTAGTAGTAAAAAGATTGAAGAAGATAAAGGAATTTTTATACACAAATTTGACCATTTTGTATTAACTCTTCTTAGCTACTTTTAATAAAATCACTTAGTTGATAAGTTGATTACTGCTGTTATTAATACTGAGGAGGCTACAAAGCTGATCTTTATGTGGAATAGTTGCAAGGCCTTATAACTAGTGAAAATGGATATTTCCACATAAAACCACCCCTATTACTGTAGAAACAATATAAAATATGTGCCTCGTTTTATATGAGGAGCACAGCATTACTAAATATTAGATGAAGTGACAGAATGAGCTGCTGTTGTTGTAGGTAATTCCTGAAATTTAGAGATGTAAGGAACCTAAAAAAAATTTAGTTCAATATTTTTATTTTACAAATGAGGAAGTGGAGGCCCAGAGTAGTTTAATGACTTGCCTGCAGCCACATTGGCAATAAATGGTGGTGTTTAACTTTGAACTCAAGCCCTCTGAATCAAAATTAAGCATTCCTTTTGGATATCATGTTCCTGTTCTCTGCAATAGATCAATCCCAGATAAAACCTCATAAAGGCAAAGGCATGAACTCAATAACTAGTTGCCATCCACACCTAAGATTCAGAGTTCAAGAACTGGAGGTAGGAAGACACAATTTCAAATTGTTCCTCAGTTATTCATTAGTTGTGTAACCCTCAACAAACCATTTTTTCCCTACTGTTTCAGTTTGTTCATCTATAAAATGAAGATAATAAGAACTTGCTCCCAGGCTTGTTCTAAGAAAGAAAAAGGACCATGTATATAAGACACACTTTAATAAATGTTTCTTCATTACAAGTACTAGCTCTTAGTATTACTACTTTGAAAGAGGTTTGGTAGTTTAGGGATAATCAGGTTTAATTTCATAATTAAAATAGAAAATTGGTAATATGCAAATATGAAAAAGATGGGATTCCAGGGAGATACCTCATACTAGACTGTTCATCATACAAATATCCATTCCTTCAATGAGAGTCAAAATACATATATATATAATATATATGTATATATTATATATATATATAATACATATAATATATATATATATGTTACTTGAACATTTAATATATTGAAATACTAACAGTTTCACTTTATTTTCCCTCTAATCTCCAGAGGTTGTGTTTGCTTATTGTGCTAAGCATTATTTTAATTCATTTAAATATTTATTTAATTTACCACTTATTCCACAATGGAATTCAATCATTGGTATTAATTATAACCATAAAAGATCTTATATTTATCACTGATTTTTTCTTCTTAAAAATCCAGAGTTATCAGAATGACATTGGATAAAATGAAAGAAAATGAGGCACAAAAATAAATTCTCCTCAATATTAATTTCTTATTCATTTTAAAGAAAATTTCAATATTTATCCCCCAATTTTGTAGATGAAGAAACTAGGGGTCCAGGAATTCAAGTGACTTACCCTATATGGAGACTGAAATATGAATCAGACAACATTTGCACCTAATTTTAACATACTATCTACTACCTCAGACTTCCAGCACCCTTAGCTACTGTATATTAGCTTCATGTATTATTTACTTTATAACTGTAACTTATTGTATTAGATAGCTTTAGGGGAAAACATAATAAGTTAGTAATATTTACATGTATATTTTAAAATGCTAAAAGTCTAAATGTTCAGGCATTATTGTTTCCAGATCTTTCATTTCTTATATTAGGAATGTAAGATCCCCTGACATTAAGTGAATCATTAAGTTTTTCAAAGGCAATTCTGTCGAAGCTAGCAATCATTTCCCAAGTAAACGATTATGTACATCTCTCTCTCTTTCGCTCTCTCTCTCTGTCTGTCTGTCTATCCATCTGTCTGTCTATCTATCTATCTATCTATCTATCTCTTTCTCTCTTGCTCTGATTTTAATTTTTTCTTGGGTACTTTTGAGATGATGGATCAAAAAAAATATAGAACCTTATTAATGGAGAATAGTACTTTGCTTTGATGCTGAGCAACTGGAAAATCTATTCCTTTTTTTTTTGTTTGTTTGTAAATGATTTGAAGGAACAGATGTAGATCTAGCCAGAAGGAAGCTGGGAGTAGAAAATGTCATGCTATTTCAAGGGTGGAAACGAGGTTTTAATCCAGATACTGTTAGTTGAAATGTATAATAAAGCTTAGGAAGCAGCTGGATCAACAAGCAATATTTTTACCTATTATATGTCAGCTCCGTGAAAATCAACATCTTTAAATATTCAGCAGTGCACAAAAGTGGTTTCCCTGGCATTCATTGTCAAAGCAAAATTCCAGAGCTGTTAAAGGCTGAACCAACAGCAGTATTGTAAGGCTCTCCCATGTGACATTTAGATGAACAGAGAAATTCTTTCCTAAAGGGCGTTTTTAGGTTGGTGAAAGTGGAAGTTTTGCAGGCAGGTGGTAGTAAAAGTCATAATTTGTTTTAACATATAAATTCATATTGCATAAGATCCCTAATGAACATGAAATTTTATATTTTCCAAAGAGATGTTCTTATAAGCTATGAAATATTATCTTTCCCCTTTCCCCAAGCACAGTCTTGTCTGTTGCTCTTTATCTTTATTCCATTGAAAATGCAACAAATGATAATGAATGACCTGCCCTCCGGATTCAGCCAAACAGAACATTTCTTTCTTACACAAATGCCTACTAATAGGGTCACTTTTAGAAAGATGCAAGTAGGTGAAAGTAGGTTGCATAAAGTGAGCTCTAACATTATTATTAACTACTAGCCTGATGAAGGAATCTTGCATCTTATTGCTCTCTGTTCATTTCTTGAGTGTTTTTTTTATAAAATTATCACTCTCGATTCTTTCTTTTTTAGCATTTTTGTTCCTTTTAATGCTCAATATTTCTCAATAATTTGCCCTCTTAACTTCTCCATATTAAATACATAAATAATTAATGATGCTGTTATTGTGAAACACCCTGTTAATATCCCAGTTTTGTTGAATACTAAAAAAGAAAGAGACTTTGAGATCCATCTTACTGCAGTTCCTTAATTTCAGAAATGAGGAAGCTAAGGTTCATAGAGGCCTAATGAGTCATCCAAGTTTACATAGCTCATCATTGTCATATGCAAGAATATAATCTGTCTTGACTCCTTTTTCAGTATTCTTTCTAATCCTTCATTCTTCTGAAGAAAATCAGGAATCATTTTTTAAAGAATGAATTTTCATCTCCTTGCTACAGGTATGACATCTCATTACTACTATCATTAGATACCAAGAACAATTTGGAAAAACAAAAATATTATAGCAATGGCTTCTCAACACCAAACTTAATTGTGGAATTACACCAAACTAATTACATGTATTAAGTTCTTAGATTGTTTTTCATAAGTCATACAAGTACAGCAAAATGTCTTATTAATGGCCTAAGTAGTAGACAGAAGAGTTACATACCAAAAACTATCCCTAATTAGAGATATTTCATTTTCTGGAAGTTCCTCCTAATTAAAAAAAAAACTTCTCAATACCACTGTAATAATGTGTTATCTTCCTTCCCAAGGGCTGTGTGTCTACCATATTTCCTATATCATAGGCTTCAAGAATGGGGATAAAGCTAACATTTTTGCAAACATTGAAAAACAAACAAAAAGGAGCTATTTGGATCTGAAAATATCCAATAGTTCTGGGTTAAATTTGTAGGTCAAAGGGTCAGTAATAATTTTGCCCTAAGGCTGGGATGGTCTCATGGGAAATAAAGTCATTTTCTCATTATAAAAGTAGAGAGCAATTAGAAATGTGTTTGAATTTTAACTAGATCTAAGCTTCTTCTATAAAAATCTTGCTGGCTCAGTTTGTGAATAATTGATAAGCAAATCCAATCTTTTCATGAACTTCCCTTTACTTATATTTCCTGCTACCTAGCCAGAAGTTCTTAGTAGGCTCTCTTCTTCATTGTTGATCTCCTGTATCCTTTTCTCTCCTAGCATGATGAATGTCATTTTGGTGTGTGTTGTGATCATGACATTTTCGTTAATCTTCTACATTTTCTTGCCCTGAAGGTCTAATTTTGTTTCATCTAAAACCACATTAAAATTGAATGAGTTTCTTATGATTAATAGAACAACAACAAATATTAAATGAATTAATGATTAGCCACCTATAGAGATACTTACTTATGGAAAGAAAAAAGTCCACAAACCACTTCTGGGATGCACAGCCTGATAGCACATTTAGGCTAAGTAATCATCATTGTTTTTGAAAATGTCAGCTTGTAAACATATTGGGAGTACTATATTGTTATAAAATTATAAAATATGATTATATTCTGTGACTATAAAATATCAAGTTTCTTGGATACATACTTTAGACCATCCCAGCCAGAGTTTTCCTATTAAATGACAATGAGCCCTTTGGACTGTGGAATGAAACAAGAGGAAGTTATAAAACCACAGTTTAATAACTAATTTAAGGGTTAGTAATATAGGAAGAAGTCACCCTAACCTAGGTATCTAAGGACAAAACTCAGGGACTGGGATCTAGGTCAGGATCTACACTATTCTAACACAGGCTGCCTGGATTAACCTAAAAGGCTGGAAGGTGAATGAATGTCTCACAACTTGAGTTCACTTCTGTTACAGCAATGATCCAGCACAGGTCCACAGCAAAATTAATCCAAAAAGTTAAAGACAAGGAGCTTGAATCAGCCTGGGATGTCCACCACTCAAGTCTGATCCTTCTGCTCAACTTGAATTTCCCACAGGTGGGTGTTTCTTCTGGGAGACAAATCCATTCTCCTGGGCTCTGCACTAAAGGCAGTTCACCAGCATACAACTGCTCTCAATCATAACAGAGTCTCTCAGGAATCACTTCCTTCCTTGACATTATTCCATCATTGGAACCTTTAGGTCTTATCTGACAGCCTAAGTGCTAATTTCACTAAATGTTTAAACTCTTAATTTCCTCATAACAATACCTTCCAAATTTACAATATGCTGAAGACAATTCCACCTCTCAATTTTCTCTCTTTTCCGGTGACTTTAACAGCTTCTTATTAATTCAATTATCATTATAAGTGACTCATATATATATATATATATATATATATATATATATATGTGTGTGTGTGTGTATACATATGTATACTAAATATCAGTAGCTGCCTATTACATATTTTGATTTCAACTTACCAAAATGAATCACAAACTCAAAAAACATAACTCATCATCTTTTCCCCCAAAACACCTCTCTCTTCCAAATTTCTTTATTGTAGGTTTTTGTTTTATTCTTTTATATTTAGAAAATTATGTTTATTTTGTAGATATAGCAAGAAAAATGGAAAAATATTTTCCCTTTCAGCCACTTCATTCTGCAGGTGGGAGAAGAGTCAAAATGTTTAGCTAAGTTCCTACTTAGCATGTGTTATATCATATTTACATACAGCATCACTGTCAGATGAATCTTCATCTACACAATCTGACTATGTCCAAAAAGTCATTGTCAAACTTCACTCTTTATTCTTCAGAGCACTATTGTCAAGACTCTGGAATACTCAAGTGCCGGGCAGCATTCATTGACCTTTTGAATTCACCTGCTTTGAGGTTCCAATCTCCTTCATGTAAAATTCAAAAGAATAAATACATGGTCTGAGAACACAGAGCTCCATGGTGTCAGAGGAGAAAATGCCCTATTGCCTCTTCCCTTTCAGCATTGTTTCTCACCAAATACTATGCTCTAGGAAAAATATCTCATGATCAAAGTGAAAGTGAGGTTAAAATAATTGTCCAAAGGGATTTCCTGATTTCTGTTGAGGGAAAATATCATCTTTCCTGTAATACAAGTTCACAATCTTGCAGTCATATTATTTTGCTCTCTCTATGTATCTATTCAGTTAATATGCTTTATATATTCTACTTTCATGACATTCATTGTTTCTGCCCTCTTCTTTATCCTTACATATCAATAGTTTTGCTTCAAGCACTCATTAATTATAATTATTCCATATGTTTCGACTTTCTCCTCCCTTGAATCTTTTTTCCACATGGTTCCCAAAATATTTTCTCCTAAAGCATGGTTTGTCCAGGTCACTTCTCTGTTTAATTAACTCCATTTTCACTCTTTTGACTTTCAGACCAAATACAGGTTTGTTTGTTTTTTTCTGTTTGGTATTTAAAACTTTTCACAGGTAGCTCCTACCTAGTCATCTTTTCTAACCATAAGAATCATTATTCCTGTTCAGACAATTCTTTTCATGGCTCTTCAAGATCCTGTGGACCATCCTGTCTGTTTTTTACAAAGATATTGGAGTGACTTACCATTTCTTCTTCTAGTGGATTAAGACAAATAGAAGGTGAGTAACTTGTTCAGATGTCATAAGTGTCTGAGGTCAGATTTGAACTCAGACCTTCTTGATGTGAGACTGAATATCCATTCAGCTATCTGTCTACCCTAAGAATGATTACTTCATTTCTGATACTCTGTGCCTTCTTGTTACACTCAAAGGACACTACATCCATTTAATTTCCCTTGGAAAGGCTGTATCACATTCCTCAAAAGCATTCCATCTTCTCCTCTTCCCCTTAATATCTCTAGTTTCCTTCAGAATACAGTTCAAGCATGACCTTTAAAAGAAGCTTTCCCTTATTCTTTCAATTAACTATATAACTATATAACAATAAAACAATATAACTACATAACAATAATGTCTTCACTCCAAAATTATTTTGTATTTATCTGTATATATTTTTGCGTGCTGTCTCCTCTGATAGAATGTAAATTGGAGTTTACAACTTTGCATTCAATCCTTTTTTTCTCATATTGAAAAATCCAGTATTGTTGATATTATTCAAGTTAAGTTCATAATTTTAAAATAAAACATAAGTTCTTTGTCTTCATTACAATGACTAACAGACAAGGGGCTTTCTATGCAACTGTAACCAAGATATCCCTATACAATTGCAGCTTTCAAGATGCTGCACCATCCCACAGAGTCAGGAAATGCAATGTCTTTCAATCTTAAAAAGGCTATTAAGCACCTACCATGTTGCCGGGTTTGAACTGAATTCTAAAATGGTGCAACAAGTTGTTCATTCAAGTGGCTGCACTCTTGACTCTCTGAACTTTCTTTACATTCCATAGAAACCTCTTTCCATGGGAAGCTTAATCTCAGCCTGGACTTCATACATTGGAACTACTTCTGCCTCTTCAGACTCTCCTCCCACCCAAAACCTACATGTCAACACAGAAGAAAAATTCAAGATGGTAATGACGCTCTACACTACCCAAGGTCCCTCTATAATTCCCAGGCATTTCCAACTTCCTTCTTATGTGTACCATTCCCAGATTAACATATAAATTACTAAATTGTAAGGTTTGTCTTTCTTTTCAGAACCATATACTCCTCTAACAGATGGCTGGGGTTAATAAAGACTCATTGATTGAGTTTTGATATATGATTGATAAAGAGGAAGTTTGGTTTGGTGGAAAATATGATGAATTTTGAGTCATAAAGCTGGTTCAAAGCCTAACTGCCACTTCCTAATTGTGTGGATTTAGGAAACACATTTAACTTCTCTAAGTTTTTTCCTCAATTTTAAAATAAATGAAAACATGGGTCAAGATGATATAGAAAATCTTTTCTAACTATATATATGATATTATTGTCATTACTTTATTCAGAATCAAGTTTACAAGAACAAAAACAGTATAGTTTTAAGGAAATTACAACAACCACCAGAATCTTCCACTCATTTATTCACACTT
Source organism: Gracilinanus agilis (assembly GCF_016433145.1). Lineage (NCBI taxonomy): Eukaryota > Metazoa > Chordata > Mammalia > Didelphimorphia > Didelphidae > Gracilinanus > Gracilinanus agilis. Next base: position 234,155,218 of record NC_058132.1, on the reverse strand, counting down.
AAAAATATAGATTACCATTTCATCTCAATTCCTCAGATTAATTTATTTGTTCTTGTAAAAATCCAAATGCCTCTGGAAGACTTAATAATAATCAGCCATTTAATTTACTCATCATTGTCAATGAGGCATTTTAAGGGGAATAGAGCAGGAGGAAACAAGTTGCCTGGGAGAGGAAAGATAGTCCATCAAATAAATGAAAATAGGAAGCCTGAGATAAGAGGAAAAGGGAAATAAAGATACTTGTCACCTGCAACAAAGACCTCTCTCTTTTATGCCCAATTGAGAGTTATATGGATGAATCAAAGGCCAGGATCAAAAAGAACCTAAAATTCTATATAATTATGATTTGTCATTTGCAATGACTGATGATGGAAAGTACTTCCCTCGATGACAGGTTGGCAGCTCCTCTAAACCTCGTTTTTATACCAGAGGTAGTCGTAGTAGGCTCTGTTACATTTTTCCAAAGAATAGAATTCTTTTTTATTTTGGAAAAGGAATATTTTAGTTGCAGAAAAATAAAAAGATGTAAAAAGAAATCACAGAAATAATTTGTGCTAACAAGTTGTATTTACAGTAGGCAGCTAGTTCTCTTTTTTAAAAAGGTGTTACCATAACAACGACTACTGGTCTTAATCCAGACACTATCACTAAAATGCAGAATATGTTTTAAAATAATAAATTTATTATTTTTATTTCTAATTGCAACAGGCAAAGAAAATGCCATATGTGTAATGCCAGTCCATTCTTTTAAAAGGCCAGGAAACAAATAAAAATGTGTAAATCAGTAATTTGGATTCCTTCTAGGACAAGATCAAATACTATTGTTTCAAAATACTGAGTATTACCAATTCTTATTTGTGATGTTTTATGGAAAGAGGATTTTTATGTACTTCTGACTATAAAATAAGGAGAATAGAGTAATATCCATGAAAGATGTGCAATAAATATCCATATATAATAGGATCACTTTTCAAGAAAGAAAAACTGAAGAAACCTCTTCTTTGCCATAAAAATCCACCCATAATCCAGCCATCCAGTATGTTGCATTCAGTAATAGTCCATGATCAATTCTCAGAAAACACACACACACACACACACACACACACACACACACACACACACACACACACGATGTTGTATTGCTTCAAAGGGTTTTTCTGCATCTATTGAGATAATCATGTGATTTTTGTTGGTTTATTTGTTGATATGGTCAATTACGTAGATGGTTTTCCTAATATTAAACCATCCTTGCATTCCTGGTATAAATCCCACCTGATCATAATGAATAACTCATGTGATCACTTGTTGGAGTCTTTTTGCTAGTATTCTATTTAAGATTTTTGCATCTATGTTCATTAAGGAGATTGGTCTGCAGCTTTCTTTCTGTTTTTGTTCTGCCTGACTTTGTAATCAGTACCATATTTGTGTCATAATAGGAATTTTGTAGAACTCCTTCTTTGCTTATTATGTCATGTAAGTGTTAAATTTAATGGTTTGGCTAAATATATGAAAATTATAAATCTTTCATTTATAAAGTAGAGAAATACAAAAGGATAGAAAAGACAGTAATCTATCTAACTAAATATTGTTCCATTGTTTGGCTCAGTCAGGACTTGTTAACCTTCAATCAGAATTAATTAAACTATCTCCAGAAGATAGGAAGGGAAACTCAGTTATCCACTCACCTAAGGCAATGCCTGGAGCTGATTGTGATTGCCAATCACAGCTTCAAAAGTGTCTGAGTTCTCACCTTTGTAACTACACCTTTCTGAGTGTGTGAACTCTTAAATTTCTGGCCTGTTCTCACCTAACATCAAGTAAGGTGTGAACTTACTAAGTGGTTTTCAAGCTTCTCCTACCTAGTTCAAGCTTGTATTGACTGAAAGTTATGGCCAACAAAAGTGTTAACTAAGCAGAGAGAACAAAGGATTCCCTTTTCACATGTGTGAACTCAAAGAGAACCAAGAATTCCCTTTTACAGTCAAATAATTTGTATAGAATTGGGATTAGTTGTTTTCTGGATGTTTGATAGAATTCATTTGTGAATCCATCAGGCCCTGGGGATTTTTTCTTAGCAAGTTCTTTAATGGCTTGTTCAATTTCTTTTTTCTGATATGGGATTATTTAAATATTCTATTTCTTCTTCTGTTAATCTAGGCAATTTATATTTTGGTAGATATTCACCCATATCTCCTAGATTGCAGTAGTTATTACCACATAACTGGGTAAAATAAATTTTAATGATTGTGTTAATTTCCTCTTCATTAGAGGTGAGTTCTCCCTTTTCATCTTTGATAATGTTAATTTGGTTTTCTTCTTTCCTTTTTTTATTAAATTGATCAGTACTTTGTCTAATTTATTTGTTTTTCAAACTACCATCTTCTAGTCTTATCAATTCAATAGTTCTTTTACTTTCAATTTTATTAATTTCTCCTTTAATTTTTAGAATTTCTAATTTAGTTTTCATTTGGGAAATTTTAATTTGTTCACTTTCTTGTTTTTACATTGCATGCCTAATTCATTGACCTCTGCCCTCCCTATTTTGTTAATATATGTTAAAATATGCACTGAAGGATATAAATTTCCCCCTGAGTACTGCTTTGGCTGCATCCCATAGATTTTGGTAAGAAGTCCCATCATTGGCATTCTCTTCAATGAAAGTATTAATTGTTTCTATGATTTGTTTTTTAACTGATTTTGGATAATATTATTTAATTTCCAATTAGTTTTTGGTTTGCCTCTTTCTGTACCCTTGCTAAGATCTACTTTTATTGCATTATGATCTGAAAAGTCTGCATTCATTATTTCTGCTTTTTTTGCATTTGTTTGTTATGTTTTTATGTCCTAGTATATGGTCAATCTTTGTGAATGTACCATGTGCTTCTGAAAGGAAGGTGTATTCCTTTTTGTTCCTATTTATTTTTGTCCACATATCTATCAACTCTAATTTTTCTAAGATTTCATTCACATCTCTTACCTCTTTCTTATTTATTTTTTGTTTGATTTATCTAGATGTGATAGAGGAAGGTTAAGGTCACTCACTAGTATAGTTCTATTATCTACTTCCTCCTTGAGCTCCACCAATTTCTCCCTTATAAATTTGGATGATATATCATTTGGTTCATACATATTGATGATTAACATTTCCTCATTGTCTATACAGCCTTTTATCAGGATGTAATTACCTTCCCTCTCTTCTAATCAGATCTATTTTTACATTGGCTTTCTCAGATATCATGATTGCACTTCTGCCTTCTTTTTCTCATTTGATGCCCAATAGATTTTGCTCCTGACTTTTACTTTTACCGTGTGTGTGTGTGTGTGTGTGTGTGTGTGTGTGTGTGTGTGTGTGTGTCTAGCTGCCTCATGTGTGTTTCTTGTAGACAACATATGGTGGGATTTTGGTCTTTAATCTACTCTGCCATTTGCTTCTGTTTTATGGGTGAGTTCACCCCATTCACATTCAGAGTTATTATTACCAGCTGTGAATTCCCCAAGATTTTGAATTCCTCTCCTAGTTCTACCCTTTCTTCTTTCACTATTTCCTTTTAAAGAAGTGGTTTGCTTTTAATCAGCCCCCCATCTCCACCTTCAGTTTAATTTCCCTTCTGTACCCTCCCTTCCCGTACCTCTCATTATATTTTTAGGGTCTATTAAATTCCCTCCCCCCACTCTTTCCCTCCCTTTTTGAACTCCCCACCCTACTACCCCCCTTGGTTTTTCTCTTCTGACTTTCCCTGTAGGGTAAAATAGAATTCAATATCCCAATGGATCTAGTAACTCCTCCTTCTCAGAATTGATTCCACTAAGAGTAATGCTTAAGTATTACCTGTTAACACTCTCTTCCTCTCTGTCTTATAATAGTATTCATCCCCTCCCTTTCCCACGTGCCTCTTTGTGTGGTATAGATTATCCTGTTTTTCTTATTCCTTCAAGTTCCTCTTGTTGCCATCTTTTATTCTACCCCTTTTCTTTTTTTTTTCCATATCGTCTTAGACCATTTAGTACTCCAACCTCTCCATATGAATCATTCTTCTAATTACTATAATAGTGAGTATGATTTTTGAGAGTTACACATGCCATTTTTCCATAAAGGAATACAAATATTTTTTTTTCTTTCCCCTCTTTTTCATATTTATCTTTTCAAATGTCTCTTGATTTTTGTGGTTGTATATCAAACTTTCCACTTAGTTCTGGCATTTTCTTTGCAAATATTTGGAAATCTTCTATTTTGTTGAATGCCCATACATTTCCCCTGAAAGTATATAGTCAGTTTTGATGGGTAGGTAATCCTTTGTGGAAGACCCAATTCTCTTGCCTTTCTGAATATCATATTCCAAGCCTTGCGGTCTTTTAATGTGGAGGCTGCCAGATCCCGTGTAATCCTGATTGAGGCTCCTTTTTATCCGAATTGTTTCTTTTTGGCTTCTTGCAAAATTTTCTCCTTAGCTTAGAAGCTTTTGAATTTGTCAAGTATATTCCTGGGGGTTGACTTTTGAGGATTTAGTATAAAGGGTGATCTACGGATTCTTTCAATGTCTATTTTGTGTTCTTGTTTAAGAACATCAGGACGGTTTTCTTGGGTAATTTCTTATATTATGATGTCCAAGTTTCTGTTGATTTCTGGGTTTTCCAGAAAACCAATGATCCTCAAATTGTCTCTTCTTGACCTGTTTTCAAAGCCATTAATTTTCTCAGTGTAATATCTCATGTTTCCTTCTATTTTATCACTCTTTTGTCTTTGCATTATTAATTCTTGCTGTCTTGAGAGATCATTGGCTTCTACTTGCCCAATTCTGGTCTTTAAAGATTAGTTCTCTGCTATAGTCATTTGATTTTCCTTTTCCATTTGGTCTATCCTTCTTTTCATAGCTTCCAGCAGATCATTTCTGGTCTTTAATTTGCTAATTATTTCTTTTGATTTCTGGACCTCAATTTCCAAGTGTGAAATTTTGTCTTTTAAATTGTTATTTTCTTTTTTAACTATTTCCCACTTTACTTGCCAAATTTTTCCACTTTTCTCATGATCTCAGATTTGAAGTCTTTAGGAGCTTATGACCAATTTCCATTTTGGGAGGAAAGTTTCAATGTGTATAATTGTTTGTCCTTCATTGCTCTCTTCTCTGTGCTCTGAATTTTTTTTCTGTAAAAATTATCCACGATTAGCTTCTTTTTCTTGTTCTTTCTGGTAGTTATTTCTTGGGTATTGCTTGCCATCACTATGTTGATTTTCCTTCTCAGCCAGAAGTTTGAGAGAGGAGGGCAGGTTCTCTGTGTGTGGAGCTAAGGAGCAGTTTTTGCCTGAGGGTACTCTTCCAGTAGTCTCCTCATGGCTTCTGTCTGCTATCCCTCTCCTTTCTAATTCGGTGCCCAAGGTCTGTGCTCTTTAACCTCCTGGGGTCTCAGGTCTAGCTGTTTTCATGGATAGGTCCCTGGTGTTCTTAGTCAGCTAACAAGACCCTAGATATTGCCACATGCTCACTGTAATTCTGGCATGCTCTCTCTGGCTCTAGCACTGTAGGTGGGATGGGAGAGGGTTGATCAGCTCATGTTTTCCTGAGGCTACTTTTCCAGTAGTCTACTCTTGGCTTCTATTTGCTTCCTTACTCTGCTCTAGTTCCATGCCCAAAGACTGCACTCTTTAGTCTCCTGGGGTCTCAGATCTAGCTGATTTAAGGGGTATGTCTCTGGTGCTCTTAGTCAGCTACAGTGATCCTAGATATTGCCACATACTCACTGTAATTCTGGCACGTTGGCTCTGACTCTAGCACTGTAGGTGGGGTGAAGGAGGGTTGATCAGCTTGCATTTTGATGGGAGTGTTTTCAATCCCTTATATTGTGGAAAAGTCCAAATCCCATGTACCTTCGATTTTGCACCCTATTGTGGAGTCCCTTCTTTCATCTGGATTTGGTTTTTTTGTATTTTTGATATATCATGTATGGTTGGTGGTGAGGAGAAAAAAGAGTCCTATAATTACTCTGCAGACATCTTACCCAGGAAGTCTCACACCTGTATGATTAATACCATTTTTCCCACTTTCTCTCAATGTGTGGTATGCCACAGACAAGTTTTTTCCCTTAGTTCATTATTTAAATAGGTTCTAGAGTTAATTGTAACTTTTCAGAAAGTGGACTATTGTCCATTGTGAAGACACATTATATTAAATATTATCCTCTAGGTGAGTTTGAATGAAGTAAATTTTATAAATATAAATTCAATTTATTTTATGCAAACAAGTATGTATGTGGAATGTAATATGCCGAGAAAAAATGCATTTAGTATCTCATAACCAATGCAAAAATAGTGGTAGAGATTCGAATTGCAATGTGATAGATTTGAGCTGCATTTTCTAAAAAGACAAAGAAGCAGATCCTATAGAGCCCACAAATGCAGTAAAAATCACATGTGGAGAGGACATGAGGACTCAAAGGAAATCTCATTTTATTAGTCTTATTATGAATTGCTTTTTTTTCCATGGTTTTTATGCCCTTGAAATCACTTATGAGTTTAAATATGTACATACAAATGACTGGCTGTAATTTTTCCCTTAAACTCATTTGCCTTTTATTTTAAATGCGTTAGTGTCCATCCAAAACTGCCAAGCATGGGCAGAGACTATGGAATTTCAGCGTTTCAAAGTTGACCTGAGTACAGATTCAGAACCTGGGTTAGGTTGGGTTGGGTAGATTGTTTGCTGACAGCTGTACTACACTCTAACTCTAGTGAAATAAACTCTCTCTGTCAAGTTTTTCCCCTACAAAAAGAGTTAATTTCCTTGTTATTATTATATTATTATTATTATTGTATTAAATCTCAAAAGCCAAAAAATTTGCTTAAAACTTGAGTGAGACTTTTTGAAAAACTTATTTAAATGGAAAAGAGTCTATTAGATACCTATTACCATGTTACCAAAACGTTTTAAATGATAAATAAAAGACATGGAATTATAAAGGATAACAATTACATTAAAATACAGTTTTATACATAAATTTTATTTTGTAATTTCTACAATGGGATGTTCAATTTTTTTTACCTTGCCATGTTTTACTGTATGTATTTTTTCTTTTCAGGCTTTTGTTTTATCTCTTCTTCTACAAAATCTTTCACTGCTGTATAATTCCATTTTCAATCAAATATTTTCTCTTTCTTTCTCTTTCTAGACACACAAAAAATATGATTATGTATATTTATACAAGAGTTTTTCTTTGACACCAGAATTTATTGATAACATTTGATAAAAAAAAAGTCTCCTTATCCTGATTTGATTGTAATGATTGATTTTTTAAAAAAATTTTTTATGTTCACTACAATCTAGAAAGCACTTTACTCCAGATTTACTTTTTTTCTTTCTATTCATTTTTATATATTGAGGCAAATAGGCAACTTTCCTAGAGTTTTTTGGAAGAAAAAAAGTCAGATCTGGGAAGGAAAAAGCAGCAGGAAATAGGCATATTATTGTATATTTTTTATTATTATGTAATCATAACTTTTTTGTTTCCTCTGTAAATCTTGTTAATTACAGTAAAATTATTATAATAAAAATCAATTAAAGATTTCTATAGATTAAAATAGAGAAATTCCTGGATATTTTACTATTTATTTAATCTAAAGGAAAGAGTTGCAATCATGATCTCCATCAAGACAACAACAAAAATAAATTAAATAATTTGAAAATTTCATTAAATCAAAAACTGGTTAAAAATAAAACACATTGACCTAAAGACAACACTAGAAATAGGTATAGACCTGTCTAAAAATGAGTGTAAGTTGCTCAAACCATTCAGAACCAGCTCAAATAAGTAAAACAGGTTTAGTTATGATAGGTTTAGACCAGTGATAAGCAAACTTTTTAAAGAGGGAGCCAAAGGAAAGGAAATGCTCATCTGTCAGTCCTGTTTCTAAGGCAACTCTTTTGAAGTTTCATGATATTGTATCTTACTCATTGTATTCACCAGATTAGGAATAATTTCCCGTGGCCAGATAAAACATTTTGGGGGCTGCATCTGGCCCACATGGCCTAGACCAGTTTGAGCCAGTTCCAACCAATTAGAGCCACTTACAATTGATTTGGACTGGTTTTGACCAGGTTGAGCTGGTTTTGACTGGATAGAACCAGTTTTGAAGAGTTTGAACTCGTTCTAGTTAGTTTAGATTAGTTTGAGTCAGATTAGATGGTTTTGACAGGTTTTAGCTGGTTTTAACTGGTTTAGATCAATGTGGACCTGTTTGGACTAGGTTGCCAGGTTTTGAGTATGTTCTGCTTGTTTGAGCCAATTCTGACTGGTTTTGACCATTTTTGTCTGGTTTGAGCCAGTTCTGGCTGTTTTTAGCTCGTTTGAACTATTTCTGACAAGTTCAAGCTGTTTCTTACTGGTTTAGACTGGTTTAAGGTGGTTACGACTGGTTAGGATTGGTTTAGACCAGTTTGAGAATGTTCTGACTGGTTTAAACTAGTTTTGACTGGCTTAGATCAGTTTGAGTTGGTTCTGACAGGTTTAGACCAATTATGACTTGTCTAGACCTGTTAGAGAAATTCTAACTGGTTCCAACTATTTTTAACCGTTAGTCAGAACTTGTTTTTCTTGGATTTTATTCTTTTTTGAAGAGTCTTGAAGTCAGAAACCACATTGTAAGGGGTGGGGGGGGGGGAGTAGAGGCCCATATTGTAGATTCCCTTTTCAAGGTATTTAGATACCAAATTCTTGTCAAAGAAATTTGATACAAAGATTTGTTTTTTCTGATTGAACCACTTCCCTTCTTATGTTGCACTATATAGTACAAGTACACCTGCTATCTCTGCAGAATCTTTTCAGTTTTAAGTAAAATTATATATTTATGTTTTCTCATTGTTTCTATCTCCTGTTCAGTTTAGAAAATATCTTTTAGTTGTGAGATGTACATGAACTGTTTTTCTTCCAATTTTTATACTATAATTTATAATATTAAGGTCATATATCTACAAATAATGTCATATGAAGACTGGTACAAACTGGTCAGTCTCAATCAATTTCTGACACAAGGCTTTCCAATTTTCCCTATTGATTTTCAAGGTGAAGGTATTTTTTACAATAGTAACTATTTATCAAAAACCAATATTGATTTCTATGCTTCTGAATATCCTTTGTATCAGATGTTGGGGGTTTTTGGCATTGATTTTATTACATTTATTCCATTTTTCATTTGGTCATTTCTACTTTTCATGGAACTCTTTTCTTCATTGGATTTTCTTACTTCTTTTTCTCCCAATAGATCAATTCTGTTTTCAAGAATTCTTTTCTTCATTGGACTTTTGTGCCTCTTTTTAAAGTTAACCAATTTTGCTTTTTAAGCTGTTATTTTCTTTTTACATTACTTTCATTCTTTTTCCCCCATTTTTATGCACCTCCTGTATTTGATTTTTGAATTTGTTTTTGAGTTTTTCTACTGCCCAAGATCAATTCATATTTTTCTTTGAAGTTTTGCCAGTGGTTGTAAGGATCATGCCCTATGAACCTTGGGGCCTCACTTTTGTGACCTGGGGAGAGATATAGTTATTTCTCTCCTGGTCTCCACTTTGGTCCTTATAAAGGAAAGTTGCCTAATTCACATTGCAAATCAATATTATTTTTCAGGTCCCTGATTTCTTGTGACTAAAAATTATACTTCCCTTTAGGGCTTTTATATCTTTTTTTTTTATTCTGCATTTAATTTTTAAATTTTCCTTCCAGAATACATGTCAATACATTTTGCAGTCCATGTTGTCTCCCTTCTTCCCTAAGAAGGCAAGTAATATGATGTGCATTATACATATACTATTATATAATATGTATTTCCATGTTCATCACATTATAAAAGAAGGTACATATTACAGTAGATCAAAATTCATGGAATTAATAAAGTGAGGAATAGTTTGATTTAATCTACATTTAAATTCCATCAGTTCTTTCTATGGTGGTGCATAACTTTTTTTTAATTCTGAGTCCCTTGGAGTTATCCTGGATCTTTACAAAGATGAGAATAATTAAGTCATTTACACTTGATCCTCACCCATTATTATTATTACTGAGTACAATTTTTTCCCGGTCTTCTTTCTTCACTTTATATCTTATCACAAAAGTCTTTCCCAGTATTATTTTTCTCTTTGAGGGGAAATTATCATCTTGTTTGTCATTTCTTATGGCACAAGACTATTTCATTACAATCATATGCCACAACTTGTTCAGCCATTTCCCAACTGATGGACATCATGTTAATTTCCAGTTCTTTGCCACCACAAAAAAAAGTGTTATAAAGATTTTTGTTTAAGTAGGTCCTTTTCCCCTACCATTTATCTTTGTGATATAGACCTAGTAGTGACATTTCTGTTCCTTCTTCACTGAGTGTGCTCCTCTACATTCTTTAATTGACCCAGAAGTGGGTATAGTAAATGGAGTTGTAAAAACAATTGCCTCTCAGGACACTCACTCCTAAAAGTGCTCCTCTTTACTTTTGAGCTATGGCCCAGAAGGGGGTATAAGCAATTGAATTTACAATAAATATGCACTCCTAAGTTCAGTGATAGAATAATGGTCCCCTCTAATATCATTCTGACCAACTTACAGATACCCTTTACCTCTCTGACTTGAGAATTCCCAACTATAGCAGATTTTATCTCTATCACCTGGTCCGGTCATACAACTTGTGTTTTATATCACTCTTTCCAACCTCCTAAACTGTCTTGGCAGTAAATTTTTTCACTCTGACCTTTTGTTGGCTTTTACATTGCAGAACTTGATTAGGAAATTTATTTTATAATTTTTGGAGCAGAATGTTGGAAGAACTCCGCTAACTGCTTTCTCTACTCTGCTGTCTTGGATCCAGCCCTCCCTGCCCCCAAAGTTCACTATGTGTAAAGGATGAGTGAACTAGAAGGCAAATTGAAAACAAGGATGGAGTTGCCTTTGGAACAGTTAATAACCCATACTTTTTGGGTTTTTTCCCTGAAAACAGGCTTCATATTTAACTCTGATGCCATTCATTATAGTGTCCTCAAGCCCCTGTTTTATTTGATGTATAGCATATTAGTCAGTTCCTTCAATATCTACATTGTCATATCTAGATAATCCCCAACTTTAATTCTTTAGGGCATGTCCTATTCCAGAATTAAGGTTATTCATCAATGCCAGATGCTGTCATTAAAAATATTGACCTCTGTTTTAGACCAAGAAATATTTTCTAATAATGTTTGTCCATAAACAGAGTATAAATACAACTAACGCATATAATTCTTCATTTTATTTCCTCCATGAATTTTTTTAGTATAAACAATATGTCTCTTTTTTCACAGCATGACAAATATGGAAGGAAATATGTATTGCATAATAACATGTACAAGTTACATCAGCTGCCCACTTGGAGAAGTGGAGGGCTATGAGAGATGGAGAGAACATGAACTGCAAAATGTCAGAAAACAATTATTGGAAAATAAGTTGAAAAAAGAATTAAAAAAAAGGACAGGTCCTTTTAGAATAATTCCATTCATTTGGAATCTTTCCATCTTTAAAATATCATGAAAATGATCCCAAAATGGTTTTAAATTTATCATATCTCAAGGATAGATTTCTTCTTTCAAAATCTGGACAGGCCAAGCCACTCCCTCCATGCCATCTCTTTAAGCATTATTTCTGTTTTATTATAGAAGCTTTAGGGTTCTGAAGTGCTGCCCTCTAAAGATGATGTTTCCTCTAATATTATTGAAGATATATACCTCTGAAAAGGTACATTTAAAAGACTCTGAGAGAAAGGAGGGACCTCAGTGTCCATCTATTCCAATCCAAGCTTGAAAAATATGCTCTCAAAACAAACCCAACAAGTAGTAAACCAGCCTTTTATGAAAGAGAACTTAGTTCTAGGGCAATCTACACCAATATTAACCATCCTATTTTTTGCTAAATTTTTTCTTTCGTTAAACCAAAATGTGTCTCTGAAATTTTTACCTATTTTTCCTTATTCTACTTTCTGTAAACAAACAAAAACAATCCATCTACAATTACCAAGAAAAAGTGATACAAAAGCTATTTTTCCTCAAAAGGATACTGTCCACATATGTAAGTATATGGAAAACAATACAACATAGATAATAATGAAATACAATGATATTATCTGGGGAATTATGAAGAAATTTTTATAGAAATTGTTATTTAAAAATAATGTGATACTTGAGCAATACTTTAAGAAAAATAATATATTGGGCAAATTATAATTTCAATAATAGCATTATGAGCAAAAGATGAAAAAGACATTCAGATAGGAGATGGAATATAATGTATAAAAAGTTTACTTATAGATACTGAAGAGTAAAAAAGAGTGCAAATTCCTCAAAAAGTAGGTTTGGGCAAAATTTGTGAAAGATTTAAAATATTAAACAGAAAATGCTATATCTCAGTATAATGGATATCCATTTATAATTTCTTGAGTAGAAAAGAGACAGACGTGATCATACCTATCTTTTAAGATAATACTTTTGTCAGGTGTATTCTTCTTTCAGGCCAGAGCCTTTCAAGCAATTCATGCCAGTTACCATGCCCTTGAAACCTCCTCTTTTTAAAATTATATTATAATATAAATAGGCTATCTATTAGTAAAGTTATCTTTACAAACTGAGTTTATAAAGGTCAAGTTATTTGTAAAGGGTCACATTACTAATAAGTTATTAAGCCATAACTAAAATTCTGATCTTCTGACTACCAGGTCAAGACCTTTTATTGTCAGTATTAGAAATGGAGGGAAGAGCTAAAGAAAAATATGGGATATGATGAATATTTGATGTTAACTTCTAAGACAAGTATGTTCTCCCATAGAGTACAAATTATGAAAATGCTCTGAAAGAAGAAAGAAATGCACAATTAACAAACTCTTTATTATACATTCCAATATATAAATTGAATCTTTAAGGTATTTATATATTCCAAACTTTTGCACGTTTTAAACAGACTTCCTTTAAATATCAAATTCCATATAGAAACTATTGTCTTAGATTGCTCTGGTTCTAGCTTGCTATTCTGGGGAAAGCTTATGAAAGGACAGTAGATTATAAGAATGATAAAGCTGGAGTATCCCATGGTTCCTTGTTAAGATGGTGGCAGAGTAAAAAGCAGCTGCTTAACCTCTCCTAACCAAAACATAAAGGACTCATCAAGAAGACATAAAAACAAATCCAGAGGAACAAAGGGACCCAACAACAGGGCACAGCATTGGAGGTACATGGAATTGGGGCATTTCCATGCTATAAAAGGGTGAAACAGCTCTCACTAAAATGCAAACTGAGCAACACCCTGCCCCACCCCAAGCCACCTACAGGGCCAAAGACAGCACACAAGAGTTAGAGCAAGTTTGGGGCATGCATTAAGTCCTTGGCAGCTACCTGGGGTCACCTGGGTCGGCTCCTGAGAGCAGCAAGACTTAAGACCCCAAGAGGCTAAAGAACAGGTGTGGACTTTGATCACAGATCCTGAGTGCAGGCACGAGTATGGGCGTGGACTCAAGGCTAGACACGGATCCTGAGAGCAGGAGAGGACTCGGATCTTGAGGTCAAGTGCGGACCTTGAGTGGGGACCCAGTGCAGAATGGGTTCACAACTGTGGAAGCAGTGCCCAGAGACTGTTAAAGGAGCCTCAGGCAGAGGAACAAGCAAGGGGACCACCAGGAGGCTTGACCCTGAGAACAACTAGACCTGAGACCTCAGGAGCCTAAAGAGTGCAGACTGACCCTGAGTGTGAGGATAAACCTGAGGGGGTGCAGGGCTAACAATGGCAAGCCAGAGGCAAGAACCCCAAAAGAGAAAGATCATCAAGAAGAAATCTGTAACATTCGACAACTTTTACGCAGATAAAATCCAGAAAACAGAGCAAACAGCAGAGGAGAAAAAACAAGTAATCATACCAAACCTTCCCAAAATAATGAAAACTGGCCACAAGCTATTGAAGAGTTCAAATCTGAGATGATGAGAAAGATGGAAGAGATTTGGCGAGAGAAGTGGGAAATAGCTCAAAAGGAAATTAACAGGTTAGAAAACAGAAACTGCCAATTGGAGAAAAATGCCCCAAAAATCAAACAAAATGGTAAGCAAATTGGAAACCAAAATCTGGCAAGAAAATAACAATTTAAACGGCAGAATTTTGCTATTGGAAAGTGAGGCTCAGAAATAAAATGAACTGATAAGCAAATTGAACACCAGAAACGACCAGATTGAAAAGGAAAACCAGTCCCTAGAGGCTAGAACTGAGCAATTAGAAGCTAATGATCTCTCAAGACAGCAGAACAAATGAAAAAAAAGTCAAAAGACTGATAAAATAAAAGGAAATATGAAATATCTCAATGAGAAAGTGACAGACCAAGAAAACAGGTCTAGAAAAGACAATCTGAGAATCATTGGTTTTCCTGAAAAAGCAGAAATTAATAGAAATTTGGACTCCATACTAAAGGAAATTATTCGGCAAAATTGCCCTGAACTTCTACAACAAGAGGGCAATATAGACATTGAAAAGATACATAGATCACCGTCTACACTAGACCCAGAAAAGTCAACACCCAGGAATATAATAGCCAAATTCAAGAGCTTCCAAGTAAAAGAAAAATTTTACAAGAAGCCAGAAAGAGACAAATCAGATATCAAGGAGAACCAATCAGGATGACACAGGATCTAGCTGCCACCACACTAAAAGACTGCAAGGCTTGCAATATGATATTCAGAAAGGTAAGAGAACTGGGTCTAAAACCAAGGAACACCTACCCATCAAAACTAACCATATACTTCCAGGGAAAAGTTTGGGCATTCAACAAGGTAGATTTCCAAGTATTTCCACAGAAAAGACTAGAACTAAATGGCAAGTTCAATATCCAATCACAAAAATCAAGAGAAACATGAAAAGGTAAATAAAAAACAGAGGGGAAAGAAAGAAGACTCATATTTTTTTTTATTCGCTTCTTTAAAGGCTTCAATATGATCTAATTATTGGTATTCCTATGTGGAGAAATGTTATGTATAATTCTCTGTAAGGAATTCTAGTCACTATTATAGTATTCACTATTATAGTAATTAGAAGAATTATTCATAGGGAGAGGTTGGAATACTAAATGGTCTAAGATGATATGAGGGTGGGAAAGAGGGAGGTGAATAGTAGAGGGCACCAAGAGAAACTTGAATGAATAAGAAAAATAGGGTATTCTATTACACAGAAAGAGGGGATGGGAAGGGAAAGGGTTCAAAACTATTATAAGAAGGAGAGGAAGAGAGCATTAAGAGGTAATATTTTAAACTTACTCTCAGTGTAATTAACACTGAGAGGGAAGAGTAGCTATATTATGCACTGGGATAAAAACTCTATCAAACGCTATTGAGAAAGTCTGAAGGGATAAACCAAAGGGAGCTGGGAGTGGGGAGGTCATAAAAGGGAGGGGAGAAGAAGGGGGAGGGAATTCATAAGGCCTTAAAAATAAATAGGGTGAATAATGAGGGAGGGGGTAGAAAAGGAAGTAAATCAAGGGAGGGGACAAGGGTTACTGGCATGAAAGAAACCACTGGTTTAAAAGGAAATAGTGTAACAAAAAGGGGTAGAACTATGAGAGGATATCAAAATGTTGGTGAATACACAACTGATAATTATAACTCTGAATGTGAATGGGATGAACTTGCCCATAAAAAGGAAGCAAATAGCAGAGTGGATGAGAAACCAAAATCCTACCATATGTTGTCTATAAGAAATACATATGAGGTGGGTGGACATATACAGGTTTAAGGTAAAGGGCTTCAGCAAAATACTTTGGGCATCAAATGAGAAAAAGAAGACAGGAGTAGCAATTATGATTTCTGGCAATGCCAAAGTAAAATTAGATATGATTAAAAAAGACAGAGAAGGTCATTACATCCTGATTAAAGGCAATATAGACAATGAGGAAATAACATTGCTCAAATATGTATGTACCAAATGGCATAGCAACCAGATTCATAAAGGAGAAACTGACAGATCTCAAGAAGCAAATAGATAGTAAAACCATACTCTTGGGAGATCTAAATATCCATCTTTCAGATCTAGATAAATCAAACTAAAGAATAAATAAGAAAGAAGTAAGAGAGATGAATGAAGTCCTAGAAAAATTAGATTTAATAGATATGTGGAGAAAAATAAATAGTAACAAAAAGGAATACACCTCCTTTTCACCTGCACATGGTACATTCACAAAGATTGACCACTTAATAGGGCATAGAAACATTGCAAACAAATGCAAAAGGGCATAAATAATAAATGTAACCTTCTCAGACCATAATGCAATAAAAATAGTATTTAGTAAGGGCACCTCGACAGGCAAATCAAAAACTAATTGGAAATTAATTAATATGATTCTCCAAAACCAGCTAATCAAAGAAGAAATCATAGAAACAATCAATAATTTCATTGAAGAGAATAACAATGATAAGACATCCTACCAAACTCTGTGGGATGCATCCAAGGCAATACTCAGGGGGAAAATTATATCCCTGAGTGCATATATTAACAAATTAGGGAGGGCAGAGATGAATGAATTGGGAATGCAATTTAAAAAATTAGAAAGCGAGCAACTTAAAAATCCCCAAATGAAAACTAAATTAGAAATACCAAAAATCAAGGGAGAAATTAATAAAATTGAACGTAAAAGAACTATTGAATTAATAAATAAGACTAGAAGCTGGTATTTTGAAAAAACAGATAAAATAGACAAAGTACTGGTCAATCTAATAAAAAAAGGAAAGAAGAAAACCAAATTGACAGGATCAAAGATGAAAAGGGAGGCCTCACCTCTAATGAAGGGGAAATTAAGGCAATCATTAAAAACTATTTCACCCAATTATATGGCAAGAAACATAACAATCTAGGAGATATGGATGAATACTTACAAAAATATAAATTGCCTAGATTAACAGCAGAAGAAATAGAATACCTAAATAATCCCCTATCAGAAAAAGAAATTGAACAAGCCATCAAAGTACTCCCTAAGAAAAAATCGCCAGGGCCTGATGGATTCACAAGTGAATTCTATCAGACATTGAAAGAGCAACTAATCCCAATACTATACAAATTATTTGATATAATAAGCAAAGAAGGAGTCCTACCAAATTCCTCTTATGACACAAATATGGTACTGATCCCAAAGCCAGGTAGATCAAAAACAGAGAAAGAAAACTACAGACCAATCTCCCTAATGAATACAGATGCAAAAATCTTAAATAGAATATTAGCAAAGGGACTCCAGCAAGTGATCAAGAGGATCATCCACCATGATCAGGTGGGATTTATACCAGGAATGCAAGGATGGTTCAATATTAGGAAAACCATCCATATACTTGACCATGTCAACAATCTAACAAAACAAAAATCACATGATTATCTCAATAGATGCTGAAAATCCTTTGACAAAATACAGCTTCCATTCCTATTGAAAACTCTGGAAAGTATAGGAATAGAAGGACCTTTCCTAAAAATAATAAAGAGTATATACCTAAAACCATCAACAAACATCATATGCAATGGGGATAAATTAGAAGCCTTTCCTATAAAATCAGGAGTGAAACAAGGATGCCCATTATCTCCTCTATCATTTAACATTTTACTAGAAACACTAGCATTAGCAATTAGAGAAGAAAAAAGAAATTGAGGGTATTAAAATAGGCAAGGAGGAGACTAAGCTATCACTCTTTGCAGATGATATGGTGGTCGACTTAAAAAATCCTAGAGAATCAACTAAGAAGCTTGTAGAAATAATCAACAACTTTAGCAAAGTTGCAGGATACAAAATAAATGCACATAAATCATCAGCATTTCTATATATTTCCAACACATCACAGCAGCAAGAGGTAGAAAGAGAAACACCATTTAAAATCACCCTAGACTGGGGGCAGCTGGGTAGCTCAGTGGAGTGAGAGTCAGGCCTAGAGACAGGAGGTCCTAGGTTCAAATCCGGCCTCAGCCACTTCCCAGCTGTATGACCCTGGGCAAGTCACTTGACCCCCATTGCCCACCCTTACCACTCTTCCACCTATGAGACAATACACTGAAAGTACAAGGGTTAAAAAAAATCACCCTAGACAATATAAAATACTTAGGAATTTATCTACCAAAACAAACACAGGAATTATAAGAAAACAACTATAAAACACTTTCCAAACAATTAAAACTAGATCTAAACAATTGGAAAAATACTGATTGCTCATGGCTAGGATGAGCTAATATAATAAAAATGACCATTCTACCCAAATTAATTTACCTATTTAGCGCCATACCTATCAAACTAACAAAAACTTTTTACTTAATTAGGAAAAACTATAACAAAGTTCATTTGGAATAACAAAAAGATCAAGAATATCAAGGGAAATAATGAAAAAAAATGTGAAGGAAGGGAGCCTAGTAGTACCAGATATTAAACTGTACTATAAAGCAGTGGTCATCAAAACAGTATTGTACTGGCTAAGAGACAGAAGGGAGGATAAGTGGAATAGACTTGGGGTAAGTGACATCAGCTAGACAGTGTATGATAAACCCAAATAGCCCAAATTTTGGGACAAAAATCCACTATTTGACAAGAACTGATGGGAAATTTTGAAAATAATATGGCAGAGAATAGGTTTAGATCAACATCTCACACCCTACACCAAGATGAATTCAGAATGGGTGAATGACTTGAATATAAAGAGTGAAACTATAAAAAAGTTAAATGAACATAGAATACTTTACTTGTCAGATCTCTGGGAAAAGAAAGCTTTTAAAACCAAGCAAGAGTTAGAGAAAATTACAAAATGTAAATTAAATGGTTTTGATTATATTAAACTAAAAATCTTTTGTACAATCAAAAACAATGTAGCCAAAATCAGAAGGGAAACAACAAATTGGGAAAAAAATCTTTATAACAAAAAACTCTGACAGGGGTCTATTACTCAAATATACAAGGAGTTAAATCAATTGTATAAAAAATCAAACCATTCCCAAATTGATATATGGGCAAGAGACATGAATAGGCAAATTTCAGATAAAGAAATCTAAAGTATCAATAGGCAGGTGAGAAAGTGTTCTAAATCTCTAATAATTAGAGAAATGCAAATCAAAACAACTCTGAGGTATCACCTCACACCTAGCAGATTGGCTAAAATGAAAGAAGGGGAGAGTAATGAATGCTGGAGGGGATGTGGCAAAACTGGGACATTAATGCATTGCTGGTGGAGCTGTGAACTAATCCGACTATTCTGGCTGTCAATTTGGAACTATGCTCAAAGGGCTATAAAAGAATGCCTGCCCTTTGATCCAGCCATACCATTGTTGGGTTTATACCCCAAAGAGATCATAAAGAGACTTGTATGAAAATATTTATAGCCATGCTTTTTGTGGTGGCAAAACCTGGAAAATGAGTGCATGTCCTTCAATTGGAGAATGGCTGAACAAATTGTGGTATATGCTGGTGATGGAATACTATTGTGCCCAAAGTAATAATAAACTGGAAGAATTCCATGTGAACTGGAAAGACCTCCAGTAACTGATGCAGAGCGAAAGGAGCAGAGCCAGAACATTGTACACAGAGACCAATACACTGTGATGAAATAGAATGTAATGGACTTCTGTACTAGCAGCAATGCAATGACCCAGGACAATTCTGAGGGATTTATGGAAAAGAACTCTACTCACATTCAGAGGAAGAACTACAGGAGTGGAAACAGAAGAAAAACAGCTGCTTGAACACATGGGTTGAGGAGGACATGATTGGGGATGTAGACTCGAAACTACCACACCAATGCAACTAGCAACAATTTGGAAATAGATCTTGATCAATGACACATGTTAAAACCAGTGGACATATGCATCAGCCATGTGGGGTGGGGGAGAGCTCAGGGGGTGAAAGGGAAAGCAAGAGCATGAATTATGTGACCATGTTAACTTTTCTAAAAAATAAATATTAATAAATGTTTTTTAAAAAGTAAAAAAAAATGATAAAGCTGAATCAATGTAGATCTACTCTCATTTACTTAGACTTTAAAGTATGTTGTATCTTCAGATCAGTTGTAAAGTTGTTATAAAACGGTAGTTCTTCAAACAAAGAAATACCAAGGATTATCTTCACCAAACACAGATATATCTGAAAGCAAGTTCTCAAAAGATAGTTCCTTTTAATAATTAATAAGTAACATTAGATGACATTCATACTGTTTTAAGATTTATAAAATAAACATTTTGTATAAGTTGATTAACTTCCACCAGCCAAGCTTAAGAAATGAGTAATGCAAGCATTATCTTCACTTTGCAGATGAAGAACCTCAACCATAAAAAGTTAAAAGTGACCAAATTCATAAGGCAAGTATATATTTGAGCTGGGAATTAAACCTAGATCTTCTAACTCTTCAATCAGATGCTCTTAAAAATCTATATCTGCTCGATCAATACAGGCACATGTTATAAATGCAGTATTTCAGTGCAATGTCATGCAATTAGGTTTTTTTAATTATTGATGCTTTTTGTATAAATTACAACTAACTCTTCCATCTACCCTACAATCTTTTACTAATAATCAATTTTCTTTAATTTATTTGTTTTGTTTTATGAAGTGTTTTGATTTAATCTGAATTTAAGTTAGAGAATTTATCTAGCTTTTTTTCTCTTGTAGATTTTAAAGTCATAACAGTTGCAAAAATGAGTCAAGTTCTTAGTCAAAAGAAGAAAAAAGGTGGCTTGTCACTTAGAGAAGAAAGGTGGCATGTCAGTAACTTTATCAAAATGTTAAGTAGTATTTAAAACTTGTTAGTGTTTAATTTTTTTAATTGGTTTCTTCTCAATGTGTCACCACTGCATATCAGTTCCTGTTTTCCTTCCTGAATCTTAAATAACACCAAAAATCTGCTGGAACAAGAATACTTAAAACGGTAACATTTGGCTTTCTGTTGCTAGCCCAAACATTGAGTACAATCTGATATCAGGCCTGGGTTTTCCTGTCCACAATTAAAATGTCTTGATATGATCGTATTTATTTTTCCTGCTATGCTTTTCAATTAGAATTTATACTACCATTAGTATTCAATTCAGTGCAACTCAAGTCATATGTATTCAACATCTACCACTATATGTAAAGGTCTTTGCTGGCTATGATATATATAAAGACAACTACAACAATTCCTATGACCAATGAGATCAATTTTCTGCTACAGGATGTCATGTAAAAATGAAA
This sequence comes from Gracilinanus agilis, assembly GCF_016433145.1. Taxonomy (NCBI): domain Eukaryota; kingdom Metazoa; phylum Chordata; class Mammalia; order Didelphimorphia; family Didelphidae; genus Gracilinanus; species Gracilinanus agilis. The sequence goes on along the minus strand of NC_058132.1, from coordinate 234,134,019 downwards.
GTAAACTAGAGTACATATAAGATTATATAAAAAAATTTCAAGGGAAAAAAGCACAATTATTTTGGACTTGGAGAGGATTAGGTAAAAGAATATTCTATAGGGACCTACACTGTAGTATGAAAGAACAAAGAGAATCTTTAAAACACAGGTGAAGAGGAAGTGAATCTCAGACATGAAGCACTATGATAATATATCATTATAACAACATTATAATTTTATATTGCTACAATCTTTCAATATATTAATTTTTATAAGAATGTTAGAATGCCACTCCATTCTAATATTTAGACCTCATGAAAAACCGTTTAGGCCTTCTCCAAACTTCAGTGAATATTTAGATATTTGTTGATATACATCTCAAGCATTTTATATATCTTATCTGGAAACTGCCTACATATAGGCCACTCAGCTATTGTGTTATTCTATCCTTATTTGAAAATTTTGAAATGTAAAACTCACAGAGACTTAAAGAAGTAAGTCGTACTATTCCAGTTCTTTCTTATGCTGAATTTAATAAACTTCTAAAAACTTTCTTTTTTTACATATGGCTTTTGTGCAAAGGCTTAAAAATGGGGAGAAATGTCAGAGAACGAACTAGAATGATAGATAGAATAAAACAATGAGTACATAAGAAAAGGAGTAAGAGATAAGCCTGGAAAAACAAGAGAGGCTAATTGCGTTTTGATTGCTTTCATATAACAATTTAGCAAGCATTTATTGGGCCTTTAGTACATATAAGATTGTGCAAGAAAGTTCCTAATTCTGTGGCTAGAGTGATAATTTTTTTTTAAAACTTGAACTAGAGAAATTTATGTTCCACCAAAGGGATGACACAGTTATACAAGTTATTAAAGACCAGGTGAATTAAGAAGAGAAAGAATACTAACAAATGAGAGGATCTAAAAATGTTTTCCATGGATTATGTCACCTGATTAAAACCTTGATTGAAGTTAAATATTTAAAGAGATAGAAATTAGAAGAGAGCATATATGAAGGATAGTTGTGAGAGTGAAAAGACAAAAACACTGAAACATGAAGAAGTCCTTTCAGATATAAAGTAAGGATTCCACATTTTAGAATGTCTGAATAGCTCAGTTGTCTATTAAAAGGGCAAGAAAGATATTAAAGGTTACTTTGCTCAAAGACTTCTTTGAAAACTTTTCTCAGTCATTAATTTGCATTAGAATTATCTTGTATCTTAAAAATATTTGACTAATCACTTCTTTGCCTGAATGACAATTGGATAACTGGCATATTGGAACTAAAGTAACTGCTTAAAAGATAAGATTATATCAGAAAGATGGCATTGGGTAAGATATTATTGTATCTCTTCTACCACAAAATCTTCATTTTTGTAAATTTTTTCACATCCATTTAGTCTCTCTGATTTAGTGAGAATTGTATTTCTTTAGATAATGTTCACAATGACTTCTTTTTGATATATGCTATAGCTATGATGTCCTTTCATGTGAGTAGAGTGAGTACTTCTAAATAATGTTACAGATTACACTCCAAAATGCGGGTAAACCTACATTTTCACCAATGATATATGAGCATCCATATTTTTCCACATCCCTTCCAATATTTACAATTTTGCCCCTTTTTTCAGTTTAGCCAATCCATTAGGTATGAGAAAATATCTCAGAAATTTTTTGATTCTCACTTCTCAAATGAATAATGATTTAAGGCATTTTTCATATACTCATATTTAGCTTTAGTTTCTTGTTCTAAAAATTATCTTTTTGTATATTTTGACCATTCATCAATTGGGGAATGACTCATATTAGTATATGTGAGAATTGGACTCAGGCACTGGAAGAGCACAAAAAAGAAAAAAAAATCAAACAAGAGAGGTGGAAGAAAAATGGGGAAAAGAAATAAAAGTAATGTAAAAAGAAATAACAGCTTAAAAGCAAATTCAGCCAAATGGAAAACGAGGCATAAAAATCCAATGAAGAAAACAGGAGTTTTTTTGTGTGTTTTTTAAAGAATTGACTTATTAGAAAAAGAGGTAAAAAAAATTCCATGAAGACAAGAGTTCCATTAAAAGTATAATTCACCAAATGGAAAAGGAAACTCAAAAGGTCATGGAAGGTCATTTTAAAAAGTTATAATTGGCCAGATAGAAGCTTCATGAGACATCAGGAAACAATAAAACAAAATCAAAAGAAGAAAAGATTAATATCTCACTGAAAAAGCAAGTGGCCTGAGAAATAGATTTGGGAGAGACTATCTAAGAATGAGTGGATGACCTGAAAATTATGATTAAAAAAAATCTACATGTCATATTACAAGAAATTATCACAAAATAACCTGATCTGATTATCCTTGAATCAAAGGATAAAATAGAAACTGAAAAATTCATAAATTATCTCCTGCAATAAATACCCAAATAGCAATCCCCAGGAGCATTATATTCAAAATCAAGAGCTCCCGGGTAAAGAAGAAAATACAATAAGTAGCCAGAAAGAAACACTTGAAATATCATGGATTTCCAGTCAGGATTACAAAGGATCTGGAAACTTCTACACTGAAGGATCCAAAGGCCTTGGATATGATATTATGAAAGGCAAGGGAATCACGTTTACAACCAAGAAACACCTACCCACCAAAAATGACTACATTCTTTCAGAGGAAAAATAATAAAATGATTTAGTGTCTAAATACTTTTTAAATTGTCTTTCCATGGACACTTATTTATTATTTTTACTGCATGAATTTACTAATTTGGTTTTTCTGCATTTGGTTGTGAAGTTTTATGCCCTAGTTAGAGGTAAATTTTTGCATATGTGCCATGTCTTGCTGAAAAGAAGTTAAATTTTTTTTAACTTGATTCAATTTTCCCTAGATATCTATTAAATCTAACCTTTTTAACATTTCAATCACTCCCTTTACTTCTTTCTTATTTATTTTTTGTTAGATTTGTCTAGTTCTGATAGGGGAAAGTTGAGATCTTCCACTAGTATAATTTTACTGTCTATTTTGTTTTAAGATCCTCTAGTTTCTCCTTTAAAAATCTGGATGCTCTCCCATTTGGTGCATTTATGTTAAGTACTGATATTACTTCATTGTCTCTACTACCTTTTATTAATAAGTAATTGCCTTCTTTATCTCTTTTAATCAGATCTATTTTTGCTTTAGCTTTGTCTGAAAGCATGATTGCTACTCCTGCTTTTTTTTAATCTCAGGTAAAGCCCAATATATTCTGCTCCAGCCTCTTTCCTTTACTATGTGTGTGTGTCTACTTACATTAAATATGTTTCTTGTAAACAACATACCATAGGAATTTGGTATTTAATCCACTCCTATGCACTTCTGTTTTATGGGTAAGTTCATCTCATTTATATTCATTATGATTACTATCTGTGAATTCCCTTCCATCTTGACTTTCTCTTTGAATGTTGTTATTTCTCCTTTCACTCTGTCCCTCCACACGAGTGTTGTGCTTTTAATAACTCCCCCTTTTCCTCCTCCTTCATATAATTACCACCACCACCTATACGGTCTCTTAATCACACCCCAATGTCTCCTTCCTTTATATTAATCTCTTCCCCTCCACCCCTTTCTTATTCCCTTCTACTTCTCTATAGGATAAGATGGGATTCTATACCCAAAAGAATAAGGTTGTTCTTCCCTCTCTGAAGAAATTCAGATGAGAGTAAGGTTTAAGTATTACTTGTCACCATCCTCATCCTCCTCTCCACTGTGATAGTTGTAAAGGTGGAATTTTACTGGGGTGCAGCAGAATGCCAAGAAAGCAGGGTCAGTTGAAGAAAATTGGAATCAAGACTATAAAGGGGGGATTTCCACTCCCCCAAGCAAGGGGGTTGGTTTTGGGAAGCCAAAAGGAAAAGGAGGTGCAAGCCTACAATCTCCTGGATTAAGCATACTCAAACCCTTGTTGCCCCTGGGCAATAGTTACTGTGGCCATCTTTGGATTCTATCAAGACTGACCTTGCTCACCACAGCTGCTGAGAGATTTTAGAGACTCATTTGAGAGCCTATTTTTCTATCACTGATACCATCAACTGTCACCTTCAATAATCCCTCTAGTGATCTTTAGTTTACCTTGAAATAGTTAGGAAAGAGGGCTTAGTTGATAAAGGGGGAAGAGAATTCATTTGAGGGTTTTTGTCCTGGCTGGATCTAGAATTTCTTAGGCTTCAACAGATAATCAATAGATATCTCCTATTCCCTCTTCCCTTCACTCCTTCAACCCTTCCTTTAGATCTACATTTTTATTAAAGACATTATATCAAGTCAGATAACATTTAGATTCACCTAAAAAATATTCAAAGGGAGAAAAACAGCTGATACACTACCTGATAAGATTCCTCCATTTTCAACTGAACTTCTGTTGAAACAGGGAAGGGTTCAGTGGGAGGTTTATCTGGCTGTCTCTGTCTGTGAACATCTCAGACAGACAAGAGATGGCCCCTTCAATTGAGAAACACATCCTTCATCTAATCCAGGGTGAAAGGTGTGAATCAATCCAATCCTTATAGGGAAGACATTGGCTAATATCCCTCAAAATAATTATCAGGCTACAGTGCTGATCTGTGAGGGGTTCCAACTGCCTCACCCTCACCTATCCCCCACAGCAGGAAGCTTGCTTTTTACATATTTTCCCCCATGTTTCTTTTTTTCAAATTTAAAATTTTTAAATATTTTCCCATGTTTACATGATTTATTTTCTTTCCCTTCCTTCTGCCCTCCCTCCTCCCAGAGCCAACAAGCAATTCCACTGGGTTGTACAATTGTTATCTCTTAATACCTATTTGCATATTATTCATTTTTGTTATAAAGTGATCTTTTAAAACCTAAACCAAAAATCACATTCTCATATATACATGTGATAAGTTATGTCATATGTTTTTATTTTGAATTTATACTCCCATGGTTCTTTCTTTCAAGGTGGTTAGCATTCTTTCCCATAAGTCCTTCAGGACTGTTCTGTCTTATTGCACTGATACTAGTAGCAAAGTCAATTAAATTGCATTGTTCCACAATGTTTTACTTTCTTTTTTTCTAACTTTTTAAAATTTTTTTCTCTTATAATGTATTTATTTATTTATAATTTTTTTCCATGGTTACATAACTCATTATTTTTCCCACCCCTTTTCCCTAACCCCTCCAGGATCTGACAAGCATTTCCACTGGGTTATACATGTATTATTATAAAAAACCTATTTATTTCACATATAGTCCTAAATAACTTTCTAACACACCCTCTATTTAATCTTCTTCTTACTACTATGATAATGATAACAATATTTAGACATTGAATTTTCTGTTTAAGTCTGTTCTTTTCTTCAGGAATGCTTGGAAATCTTTTTTTATTAAATAGCCATACTTTACCCTGATTCTTAGTTGTAAAATCAGTTCCCTTGTCTTTTTGAATGTCATATTCCATGCTTTATGGTACGTTAGTGTAGAAGCTGTTAGTTCCTGTGTAATCCTGACTGAAGCTCCATGATATTTGAATTGTTTCTTTCTGGCTGTTTGCAATATTTTCTCATTGACTTGGGAATTCTATGACTTAGCTACAACATTCCTGGGAGTTGTCATTGGGGATTTATTACAGGAGGTGACCTGTGGATTATTTCAATTTCATTTTAACCTTATTGTTTGAGAATATCAGGGCACTTATATTCGATAAATTCTTGTAATATGATGTATAGGCTTTTTTATCATCACTTTCGATTAGCCAATAATTCTTAAACTGTCTCTCCTGGATCAATTTTTTAGTTCAGTTATTTTTCAATGAGATATTTTAAATTTTCTTCTATTTTTTTCATTCTTTTGATTTTGTTTTTGGTTTCTCAATGTCTTGTGAAGTCATTGGCTTCTATCTGCCTGATTCTAAATTTTAAAGAATGAATTTCCTCCATGACTTTTGATACTCATTTTTCATTTGGTCTATTCTAATTTTCATGATATTCTTTTCTTCATTGGACTTTTTTGCCACTTTTTGCAATAGGTCAATTCTGATTTTTATTCTGCTTATTTCTTCATTGGATTTTGGTGCCTCTTTTTCCATTTTTATTTGACCTTTCTTATTTGATTTTTGAATTCCTTTTTCAGTTCTTCCATAGCTTGAGAACTATTTCCAGTTTTCTATGAAGTTTTGCATGTAGTTGTTTGGATCTCATAGTCTTGGCTTACTCAATTTGTAATTCTGTCTCCACAGAGCTTTTCTAGGGTTAGATGTTTCTCTTGCTCTTTGTTCAATTCCCAGATCTTTTTACCTTTGTGGACTGGACATTCTAAAAGTTGATCATTCTATCTCCCCTGCTTCTAGCTTACAGGACTCTGTACTGTGAACTATTTTGCCCTGGGGCTTAGTTTTCATCACAGGGAAGGCTTGAAGGGTACCAGAGCTATGGACTTCTGGGCTTCACTGCAGGTGGTGCCAGGGCCTAGGATTTCAAGGGATGTCTCTTGGTGCTCTATTATTAGTGTAACCAGGATCCTGGGATCCCCAAGATGACTTATGTACAGTTTCAGAACCTGACACAGTAGGTGGGAGTGGGGTGGCCAGCCATCGCTCCTCTTTTCAGTTTTGCTTCTGGTTCCCCTTTATTCTATGAAAATCAACTCTCTCTCTCTCTCTCTCTCTCTCTCTCTCTCTCTCTATATATATATATATATATATATATATATATATATATATATATATATATATAATCTGCCTACCTTTAAAGTGTTTCAGTGTGAGAACCCAGTCACCCTCCTTGCTATTGGTTTTTGACTCCTGTCTTTTTAAAAATTGATTTGGAAGGTTTGCAAGAGTGGTTTCAGCTTTCCCTGCTTCTAAGATGCCATCTTGGCTCCATTCTTTTTTAATAAAATAAAAGATTTCTAAGCATTCCTGAAAATAAGATCAGACCAAAAGAGAAAATTTGATGTCGAAATACAAAATTCAAGAGAAACATTAAAAGGTAAATAAAAAAGTGAAAAACTAAAGAGGCTCAATAAGGTACAATTGCTTATATTCCTACCTGGAAATACGATATTAGTAACTCAACATTTTTATTATTATTATTATATCATATTTAAAAGAAATCAAGGGGTGAAAAAGAGGATTTCACTGAGAGAAAAGGGAAAGAAAAGTTAAATGGGGTAAATCATATCACATAAAAAGATATGGAGACAAAAATATTACAGAGGAGAAGAGGATGAGGGTAGTGATAGGCAGTAAATAAAACTTACTGTCATCAGAATCAGCTCAGAAAGGGAGTAAAAGTCAGTTTCATTGTGGTATAGAATAGTGTTTTACTCTATAGAGAAGTAAAATGGGAATAAGGAAGGGGAATAATATAAGGGAAAGAATATTTGTGGATGTTAAAAAACCCTTTAGAGAAGTAGGAGATGAATAAAAGGGGAGATGATAATGCAAAAAAATGCAAAATGCTATAAAAATTTTAGTCGATATGGAAAGGTAAATTAAAAATTAATTGAAAACTAAATAATCTCATTCTTCAAAACAGGTGGCTCAAATAACAAATTATAGAAACAGTCACTGATTTCATTAAAGAGATTGACAAGGAGGAGACTACATATTAAATTTCATGGGTCACAGCTAAAGAAGTATTTAAGGGAAAATTTATACCTCTGATATCAACAAAATAGAGGAAAAACAAATCAATGAATTTGACATGCAACTAAAAAAAAACTAAAAAAAGAACAAACTAAAAATCCCCAACTAAACACTTAATTGAAAATCCTAAAAATCAAAGGAGAAATTAATAAAATTGAAAGTAAAAAAACTATTGACTAATAAATAAAATCATAAGTTGGCTCAATGAAAAAGAAAACAAATAAAATAGATAGGGCATTGGTTAATTTTATTTAAAAAAGGTAAAGGGACCAAATTACCAGTTCAAAAATGGAAAAAAAAGTTTGAAATCACTTCCAGTGAAGAAGAAATTAAAGCAATCATTAGGAGGTATTTCTCCTAATTACATGAAAATACATTTGACAATCTAGGTGAAATGGATGCCTAATTACAAAAATATTAATTGCTCAGATTAACAAAAGTATAAGTAGATGACTTAAATAATTCCAGCACAGAAAAAGACATTAACAAACTCTCTTAAGAAAACTTCCCAATCAGATGGATTCACAAGTGAGGGATTTATGATCAAAAATGCTATACCCCTCCAAAGAGAGAACCATTGGAGTCAGAATGCAGATGAAAGCATATGGTTTTTAACTTGTTTACTTGGCTTTAAGTTTTGAGGTTTTGGTTTTATAAGATTAATTACCTCCCCAAGTGAACAATATGGAAATATGTTTTGTATGATAATATGTATGTATCCCAAATTGCCTTCCAGCATTTAGATAAGGAAATGAAATGAAGGAGAGAGGTAAGTTTGATCACATAATTTAGAAAAACTTATGTGTAAATTTGTTATTACATATATTACATATAAATATGTAATTGGTAAAAATAATAATAAGAAGAATTTTCTTCTATAGCTCTAATTTTGCCAGTTTCCCTTCTCCAAATAATATATTTTTAATTAAGAATATCTCTTTAATTCTTCTAGAGATTTTTTTGGCCTGGTGTTCAATCTGCATTTTTATTTTGAGACTTTCCTTCTAGATATTTTCATAACATTATTTTGTTTCTTGAGCTTCTCTCTCACCATAGATTTTTATCATATTATTTTATTTTTGTTTTTGTTTGCTTTCTTGTTGGATTTAGGGCTTATTATTCAGAGTCACTAAACTACTCCCTCTATCTCAATTTCTTGTCTTGTCTTATTACGCTACTGGCTTATGTCTGAGACTAAAATTTAGAATTAAGTCTCTTCTCTCTCCTTGGATACAGAGACTCGTGGCTATGCCTCTGAAACATGTTTCATGATTCCTAAACAGGTAAAACTCAGTCTTCCTTACTATTAAGACTTTCTGGCCTGGAACATTGATCCAAAGTGAAGTAATGGGCAACAGATGTTCCTTTTCTCAACCAGACCTACCTGTTCCTGCTCTCAGTGCTTTCTGTTCCTATATTAGTTTCAGGCAAGCTATATATTATTCAGTTTTGGTACAATGTTTTTGCATAATGATGAAAAATATGCAATGACTTTTTTAGTAATTTTTACATTGAGTTAAAAAAAAGAAACAGAATCATGCCACTTCTTTCATAATCTCTTGCAATGCTTTCCCATTGTTTCTGGAGCATGATATTTGTTACCTTTGCACTAAATACCTCCACATTAGAAAAAATCTAAAGAAAAAATTAGTTTTCTTTGCAAAGAATGTAGAGAACCTGGTGAAAGGTTTCAAAATAATTTCCCTTTAATTAGGAATTTGTATTTCAATCTTCAAACTATTTGATTTTATTTTATAGTCTTTAACCCTTGTTCAATATGTTTTATGATGGCAGCTGCTACACATATGACCAAGCCTCTAAAAGTATTTCCTCCTTTTCTGATTGTGTTGCAGGTGAAGAGCAGAACATTTCTGTAAGGAAGGAGGGATTTCATCCTCTTTTCCCTTAAGTAGAACTACAAAATTTGCTAGTGTTGTCTAAGTTCTGCAGCATTTAGAGAGGGGTGAAGGAAATGAGTTCCAGTATGTAAACACCTGACATAATGAGGCCCAGTGTCCTCTGAATTATGCCCAAGGAAGAGAAATAACTAACTGAGAGTAAACAGATGTCCAAAAAGAAATGAATTCTGCAAAATTGCTAAAGCAACAATTGACATTACATTGAAAAGGTAGAGAAAAAGAATACAGAAAAAATGGTAAAGACCTTATATCAATCTTTTTCATGAAAAAAGCATGAAAGTAATATAAAAAAGTTAGTATACTAAGAAAATTCCAAACCAAATAAATATATTCCATGAAACCTGTTTCCCTCTTCATCATAGTTTCCCTGACTATCCTTTCCATCACTGGTTGTACTTTCTCTTATAATATTACTCTCTAGCTGTGATGGAAGAGTACTTCTTACTCCCCAATTCTACTTCTCTCTCTATCTACATTAATAGTAGCCTTTCCTTCTTTGAGGTTCACTCAATCACTATTTATCACCAAATCAAAATTCTGCTAGCTATTATCTCCCAACTTCCAAAGCATTTTCCTTTGCTCAATGAGTTCAGAGTGTGGCATAATCTTTCTCACCTCAACTACTCCTCATATTAGGGGACTTAATCATTAATTTGGATATTCATGAAAATACCCTAACCTCCCAGTTTCTCCACCTATTAATTTTCTATGATCTGCTCCACCCCATTGCAGCTAGAGTTATGTTATATGCTTAATCTTGCTATCACATTTTTCCTCTTCTGCAAGTCCCATATTCTCTTAGTATATCATTAGTTCTGTCTGATATGGAGTGACTTTGCTCCTGTCCAAGGTAACTTTTCTCAGTCTATTCTCTAATTCACTTGGCATCCACATTAGCTCCCCTGAATTTATTATAATCTTTTTGCTGATGGTTCTCAAATCTATCTTTCCTAACCCAATCATATCTTCAACTGCCTTCCTAATATCTTCAACTGAATGCCCAGTAATCATCTTAAACTCAATATATTCACAACAGAAGTTTATCCACTTAATCCCCCCACTCACTTTTTATATCACTGTATATGGCAGTCCTATTTTTCCATTCTTTGTGGGATGAACCATAAGTATCATCTGAGATTTTTTATTCTCTCATCTTTTTTAATCAAATGATTGCCAAAGTCTGTCAGTTTCATCTTTGTAATATTTCTCTAATATGTTACTTTTTCTCCCCTATTACTACCACTACCCTAGTACAGATTCTCATCACCTCATGCCTTGATTGGTGCATTAGCCTGTTAGTGAGTCTGCCTGCCTTATCTTTCCTCAATCTAATTCATACTCAACTCAGCCTCTAAAGTGATTTTCCTAAAGAATAAGTGATCCCTCCTACTCTATAAACTAGTGATTTCCTTTTGGCTCTAGGAGCAAATACAAAATGGCATTCAAAGCTCTCAATAATTTAATCTGCCTCCTACCTCTTTGGATCTTCTTACATGTTACTTCCTGACACCTACTTTTTAATCTGCTGAAACTGGCCTCCCAACAGGTCCACAAAGAAAACACTCCAAATCTCTCACTTCTAGACATTTTCTCTGGCTTTTCCTCATGCCTAGAATGTTCTCTCTCCTTCACTCTGACCATTGATCTCCCTTACTTCTTTTAAATACTAACTAAAACTTCTTCTACCGGAAACATTAACTAATCCTTCTTAATTCCAAGGTATTTTCTCATTTAATTATTTTCTACTTTCCAGTACATAGAGGGATTTCTATATTTTAAATGTATATTGTCTTTCCCTTTAGTGTAGTTTATTAAATAGTGAAATTCTTTGAGAGCAAGGACTGTATTTTGCCTCTTTTTATATCCCTAGGATTTAGTACAGGGCCTGGAACATAGTAGGTGCTCAATAAATGTGTACTGAATTTAATCACTAGGCTCTATGGTAAGCAGTTACAATTATTATTTCAATTCATCCTTAAAACAACCCTTAAATCAGGAGGTATGTGCTATTATTATTCCCATTTTATAGGTGGAAATAAAAACTGAAGTGAACAGAGATTAAGTGGAATGTTCTCTCTCTATTCCCCTCCAGAAAGCAGATAATAGGATATAAATTATAAATACATATATTTACAATACCTATTTCCCTGTTTATCATGTGAAAGGAGATGTATATTGCTTACACTATACAAAAAATCATGGAAGAATGAAAGTAAAGAATGGTATGTCTCATTTTTCATTTGGCCCTTGTTCCTTCTATAGTGGTAGATATATATAATTTTGTCATGAGTCTTTTGGAGCTGTCCTAGAATCTTGCCTTGATAATAGTTAAGTCATTCACAGTTGATAATCATACATTATTTTTGCTGTGTACATTATTCTTTTTCTGCTAACTTCACTTTACATCATTTCATATAAGTCTTTCTATTTTTTTGTGATCATCAACACTCCATTGCAAATATACCACTGCAACTTGCTCAGCCATTCTCCAGTTGACAGGCATCCCTTCAGTTTCTAGATCGTTGCTACCACAAAAAGAGTTTTCTATGGTAGGTTATTTTTCTCTATCATTAATCTCTTTGGGGTACAGTCCTACTAGTGGTATTGCTGTATCAAAGGATATGCACAGTTGATGGCCATTTAGACATGGTAACAGATTCATCTCTGGAATGGTTTTATCTCTTCACAGCTCCACAAGCAGTATTGTTGGAGGGGTGGGTGTGCAAAAAATGTCCTCAGGTGCAGTGGAAAAAGGGAATGGACCAGCCCCCTCCAAAACATGGGAGCACTAGTGCCACACCTTTTCCAATGTGGCCCTATAGCATTTATCATTTTCCTTTTTATAATTCCAACTCATGTTTTTTAACAGTTTAAAATTTACAAAGGGTTTTTCTCCTGTCAACTCAACATAGTGAGTCTTTCAAGTGTTATTAATTCTATTTTGCTAGTTTAAAAAAACAACTGAACCTTGGAGGCATTTAGTGATTTTCAGGGTCTTAGGTAAAAATTTTCAGAGCTATGTGACTTCAACTCAGGTGTTTTCTCTGTAGAACCAGTGCTCTTCTGAATCAGATATTCTATAGAGTTTGATGCCCAAATTATCAGATTCTTTATATGTAAATCTGTGTAAAAAAAGTTTAAAATGATAAAAATAAATAATATTTTATTGTTACTTTTTAAAATTTATCTAAGTGATGTTTGTGACATTTTTTCCCTCAGAGATTTTCTCTTCTGATTAAGATCTTTCAGATCCCACTTCTAGCTTCTTGCTGATGACTACAAGAGTTACCACTTTGTGTATCTTTGCAAAATTTCCTTGGGAAAAAGAAGTCAAACTACTATAAGGAAGAATAATAAATGTACATTTCATGAATTGTAGTTACCCTTGTTCCCATGGAAATGGAGACTTTCGTATCACTGGATACAAGATTTAGAGGCGAAGAAGCTGAATAAAAATGTGGAATATGGATTTCTTCATACTTCTCCTTCTCAGAAAACTATAACTGGGCAAATTTCAACTTCCATTATCTGAAATTATCACTTCATATGTTTTAGAAATCTTTGATTTGGGGAATTCTTTATAAGTGTTGGAATATTAAGTAACTAAAAGCAAAAATCTTCAAAGATATGATCAGAAAATTAAATACTGCATAAGTTTGCTCAAATCATTTTGCCACTTTTGTGATTAGATAGTTAATTTTAACTCATTTATGGACATTGTTCATTATTGAAAGAATTAAATTTCTTTTGGAGTTTTCCAATAGAACCTAGTTGCCTATACCTCACAGCAGGGAAATAATAAAGAAATATAGCATATAGAAATAGGAGACACCATAGAGGACATCTATTCCAAACCCTGTCCTCTTCTTTCCAATAATCTTATACAAGATAATGCTCAGTATGAAAGAAATTTAGTGACTTACCCCAAATAACACTGAACTTACTTGAAGGAATATGACAGTAGGAATCACTTCTCAGGCCTACTTTGGATGCCAAGAAATCATCTTCACTAACTCTGGCTATATGTTCAAATGCTTCAAAAGGATCATTTGCTATTTGTTAGTTTCTCCCTGAAATAGATCTCTATTGGTTATATGAATCAGAGACAAACAAAATTCTGACTACAATTCTGAACTTAAGCCTGCAGTTACAGCCTCTCTATTTGTAACTCAAGCCACCCTCCATCAAGCCACCATAAAAATACAAACAACTTGACCCTTTATTATACTCTCCCTAACAAGCAAGAAAACAACCTAAGTTAGTTCCCTTTTATTATGTACTTTGCACCCACAAAATTACAATTCAATCAAGAATCAATAGGTGCCCCCTCCAAGAATGCCAACCACATTGTAAGATCCTTGGTCTCTTTTAAGAAAATGCCAACCACAGGACTTTCAAAAGAGTGTTGATCCAGATACTAAGTTGTTTGCTGAATATCTGATATGATATGTGGTTAATGAACTGAGTATAAACCAACCAGAAATTAGATTTGCCCATGTTGTTCAAGATAGTGTAGGCTTATTGATGTCTCTTTACTGACAGTAAAAGAGCTGTTTTGAATGTCAGACACATTCTTGGGTAATGCAGTGTTGGATTGCATTTATTGGCAATTGTTAGCTTTGTTAATAAATTGATCATGCTTAGAACTCTATGTCTCAGTTTCTCTTTCTCACAGATTTTTATCTCAACATTAGGCTGATGAAAGAGAAGCTTTAACAATTGTAGAGAAAGAGTCATATATGATGATGAAGAAAGTTGCCTGAGGTGTAGCCCCATGCACTGGAGAAGAGCCATATGGCAACTTCCTACTTTAACTAATTATTCCTTTTAATGAGATACTAAGTTCACTTATTGTAAACTGCCAATGGGATACAAATGATGTCTGTGCCTTCTAAAATTCAAAGGCTTGTGGCAAAGCCCAGTTCATTCATTCTGACCTAGTTGCAACTCCATTGTGAATAATCATGTTGAATATAGAGATTTTGATTTTTTTAAATCATAATCAGATATTTTTCTGTTTTGAACAAATATATATATATATATAATTTCATATCCCCAACAGGCAAAGCCAAAAGATTTTTACCAACCTTTATTCAAAGTAGAATGTATGTTTGCAAAGATATAAGTCTTAGTGGGGTTTGGAATAAAGAACATAATGAATAAAAGAATTGAAAGAACTTTAGATTCTTTTACTTTAGTCTTTAAAATGAGAAATATTTTCATCTACTATAATAAATCAAGAATATAAGAGTGATCTCCCAGTAGATATAGATGGATTTCCCTCCTGTGATAGACAAATATTGAAGTCATAAGAATGAGAGCCAATAAATTCGATTATCTGCTATTTCTTTTCTTAAAAAATGATTATTATGCCTATGGCATCACTACTCTCCATCCATTTTCCTTTAAAAATATATATGCATATACATATATATATATTTCATGAACCAGAATTTTTTATGACTACTAAGAGATTAGTGTCAAAGAAAAACACAACCACACATTAAAAAAAAAAAAGCAAACACAAACTGATGTTTGCTGCTGAAGTTCAACAATAAATTATCATAATGGCTCAGTAATACAGTAGTTGCAGAAAGTCCCATGCCCCCATAAATATAATAAACAAAATATTGCACATATTATCTATAGGCACTCAATTAACTCATGGCAATTTGAAGCATGAGTTTGATTTTGCAAATTCTTTCAGAAGATAGTAGCCTCAATTCCCTGGTCTGTGCAATACAGTTCATTCAACTGCCTGACAGTTTTTCCCAGGAGGACCATGGTAGACAAAATGTGGACACCAGGTTAGTCTTTGTATTCAAACTCTAACACCCTAAAAATTTCACACACACAGAGGGCTTTACACTCTGAAATGTGAGTTCATGGGAATGGGGCAACCCAATTATTTTTTATATTTTGAGTCAGTCACTTAAGACAATTTCCTCTTTGACAACCCTCTTGCTAATCAATGTGTAAGTACTTCTAAATTTAATACAGGTTTTTCTTCAAGTACCACATTTAAGAGAAATTTAAGACAAATTCTTAAATAGTTTTAGATTATTAAACTAAAACCAAAGTCTTTTCTCATTAATCTTTTTAGCAAGGGTAAAGGATTATAAGAACAAGAGAGAGGAGATATTAAATGAAAATTCAAACTCCAACAAAACTATAATTATGGCAAAGAAATGTGGTTCTTATGAAGGTAGGGGAACCTATAGGTGTGGACTGCTTTTCATTTAGTAATAAGTAAAGGTGAAATGGATAGACAGACAGGAGACATTTGTCAGAGAGTAATAAAATAAATATAGTCCATCCATATTAAATAAGTTATAATTTAGTTTAGTTTGCATACATGTATGTGTGTGTGTGTCTATCTATCCATCTGTGTACCAGGGTCACAAAATTCCAATTCAATCAGGAATTAATGATAATAATAAGCCAGTGTCCTACATTTGTGATTTCTTATGATTTCATTGGTGCAAGTAACCCATTGCCATTATGTAGACCTCCAACAACTCTACATTTAGATACTATGCAATTATTATAGCCTTAGACTAGAGCAAGGATTCTTAACTTGGATTTTGTAAAGCTGGGTTTTTGAGAGAGGCAGAGAGGTGGGTAGAGATGGATATATAGAAAACTATTTCAATATAATTGGCTTTCTTTGTAATGCTATATAATTTATTTTATGCATTTAAAATTTTATTTTGAGAATGGGTCCTTGGGTTTCATCAAATTTCCAAAAAAGAAGGAAAAAGAAAAATCAGAACTCCTGAACCAAATAGTTTCATGGAATATCAATAAATTGTGACTTCTCCAAAGTCTCGAAACTAAATAAGCTGGTAAATATTAGAAATAAGACTAGGCCCAAGAAATTCCTAACTCTTAAGTTTTTCTCTCTAACCATTACTCTGGCCTGCCTTTTAGGCTGTCTTTAAAGGCCTTATGTGTAAGCACTCTAACAATTCATTATTATCTAACTATTTTACAGTCAATGAAACTACATTGATATGTTCTTTCCCATGGTGTTTTTGAAAGACAGTGTGGTATAGTGGATAAAGAGCTGATATTGGAGGTCATGAGTCTGGACTTTAAGTCTAGCTTGGACATTCCTTAACTGTAGATCCCTAGATAAGTCATTTTGCATCTCAATGTTCTAGGAAATTCTTTAAAGCATAAGGTGCAAAGAAGATTAATTTCTTCACTGAATTCTTCTATCCTTCCCCTTATCAAGGAAATGAGAGGATCAGTTTTTCTCGCTGTGTTATTTAAAACCAGATGTTTTATGGAATATGAGAGCTTCATATTCTTGAAGACTTTTTTGGCTATCTAATTTCCTGAGTAATTGTCTCATTTTTACATCAGGCAGAGTGCTAGACGTGCCCTATTTCTAATTATAAAGAGGCTAAAGAAAAATATTCTGTACATCATGATACAGCTGTGCCTGGATGGCATCCAGAAAACACGTGTCAATCATCTGAAGAAAAATTCATAAAATATTTAAACTCCAAAATGCCAAGGATTCTTGAATTGAGTCAGGCACTGATGGCATTTGAGATTTAGTCATTCTAAAACCCTTATAGTACTCAAAATTCCTTTGGTCTCTGCTCAGTTCCAATGTCTACATTATTGGTATTTAGAATACTGTGCAATAGAATTTTGGAACTCCTTTGGGCCTAATCTGGATGGGAATTCATTTTCTTCATGAAAGTATGGATATCTGACAGAATTATTTCAAAATGATCAATAGCCAATAAACTTCCATTCAGTGCCATAGCCAAAATGTAAACTATGTCAAAATTTCTTATGTACTAACTAAGAAGTCTTAAGAAATAAAACTATCTATAATTAATTAATAAATCATTTATTCAGCACCTATTATGTTTAAAGCACTGTGTTAAATGCTGGAAATAAAATATTCTATTATTACAATGGTAGGTACACACTGGGCTTGAGGTTAAGAAGATCTGAATTCAAAAAGTTCCTAGCTGTGTGACCCTGAGCAAGTCACTTAACCCTATTTATCTTAGTTCTTTATCTGCAAAATGAGCTGGAAAAAGATATGCCAAACCATTGCAGCATCTTTGCTAAGAAGACTCCAAATGAGGTCATGAAGAATAGGACACCACTGAACAATGAGAAATGATTATAATGTCCTCGCTGTAAAGGAGCTTAAACTATCAAAATTTCAAAAAAAGAAAGAATATGAAAAACTGTGGAGAAAAATAGAAAATGTATTAAGTTGACTGTTTATTTTGTCTCTCTAACAGTCCTTCTGACAAAGTTTAGATTATCTGCCTTAAAAGAAGTTTAAAATACTCCAGAAATTGTATTTCTTTCCAGTGTAGGAAGGGGGGGAAAATAATATGAAGTATAGGTTGTTGTACCCAAATTTTAATACCTAACCCAGGTTCGATCATGGCCAGAGGAAGAACCACACTGACAATGCAATATGCAAGAAGAGGCTCATTCTTTACTAGCAATAATAGCTAGGGTCGCTAGGCAGAGAGGCATGCCTGAACGACCCCTTGGAATTCTCAGCCAAGAGTTTATATAGAAATGTTTGGGGAAGGGGGTTGGTACATACATAATTATCAAGGTAGTGTCAGGGACAGGTGGTCAGGAAGCATCTGGGGAGGGGGGTTTCAGGGTCAGGGGGCTGGAAGCATTTGGCAAACATACATTAAATAGGCAAATATTGTAAAGCAGGCAAACATAGACAAACATTCCTCAAGACATCAGATAAGATAGCTTCAGTTTTAGGTTTATGATAGGGGGAGATAAGGAAGACTGTACTGGGAAACCTTGGGGGCTGGGGGTAGCTTGCCCAGGCCAGAAATAGTTCAGTAGACTGCCAGACTGATTTTTAAATCCAACAAGGTGAAAGGATCTATATTTTAAACACATCTAGACAGAGGGAGTGTCATTCAGAAAAAAAGGAAGATACCTGAGCTGACAAATGGAATGGCCCAGTGTCTAGTGGCAATGACATTTATATCTCCCTTCCTCAAACCCAAACTCCCAAGGAAGACAAAGACAATTATGATCATTGAAAGTTAAATGGAGAAGGAAAAAACAAACAAGTGTTTTTATTGTTGTTTTTAAGCCTTCTTGCTCATTCAAGAGACTGGAACCTTCAGCTAAAAACAACAAGCAAATAACAGAAAAAGGAAAAATGGCAGCCCTTACATCTTAGTCCTGCCTTACTTCAAAAAAGTGTGAAAGGAACCTGATTTTAATCATGTCTTTCCAAGGGAAGGATTAATTTGAAGTTGAAAGACTTTAAAATTAGGCTCACTAAATAATGAGTCTAATGTAGTAAGTATGATTATATCCTTATAATATCAAGCTGTCATTGTGAATAAATTTTTTCTCCATTTACAATGAATTGAGATGATTGCTTCATATCACCAAAATGCTGGTCCTTTAAAAGTTCATAAGAATTTTCTTTAAACCTTCATCATACTGTTATAGATTTAGGGACATCAGAGGTGATCGAGTCCAACCCATCCCCTCCATGCTACAAATAAAGAAATAGAACTCTAGACAAGTTAAGGGACATTCCCAACAAGTTACTTAAGATCACAGTCCAGATGCAAAAGTTTGTCCTCTCACTCCAAATTAAATGTTCTTTCCTTAGTCACCCTGATAGAGACAGACTGCCTTTTATTAGCAAACTATTTAGACAATGAATATTCCTTTAGGTAATGAATGTTCTCTATTGTTTTGGGGTTTTTTTTTTTGTAACTTAACAAGGCAACTGGAAGTAAATGGTCTTAAATATGAATAGGGGATAAAGAGAAGTGATATGACATAAATTGACATGATACTAAGGGGAATTTGAGAAAATAGATGAGGGATTACATTAAGGAAACCAAACATTTTACTTCTTTTTTATACATTGGTCTATTATTCAGGAATCTGCTATTATGAAGAAATATGTAGTGAATTTGTTGTATTGGGTTATTTGTTCTCAGTTCCTGGAAATATGGAGATTGAGTTAGCTAAGGGAATTAAGTTGTAGAGGCATTAAGAAATAAGGTGAGGGCCAAAACAAATTATTTGAGTTAAGTAGAAGTTTAGTGCATATAATGAGATTTTTTTCAAGTACTTTCAATGCAGTTGTAAATCCATTATACCAGGAATTACATATAATGAATTGATACAAATATGCTTCAAAGTGGGAAATAGCTGTTTGTTCACCCCTCTTGACCTTGAATAAATCTCTTTCACTTTGTACCTAACAATTTGTAAATTCAGTCTTACTGTATAGAATTAAATTTCAGAACTATTGGCCAAATACAAAGCAATTTGCATATTGTAAGAATACATTACACATTTCTTTTTGAAATCTTATTATCAGACACATCAGTTTTCTCAAACTTTCTAGAAAGTCTCACAGGAAGAAGAAGAAAGCAGAAGTAAAATGAAGTTAAAATATTTAAATTCATCAAAATTACTGACAGAATGGAAGTGCCAAAACACTTCTTTTTCTATCATATTCCTCATCTTCATTATTTCTTCACAGAATCCAGGTTGCATGTAGACAAAGATAAAACAAATAATAGTACCAGTTCAGACAAAATAAATATGTCAAGTCAAATTACTCCCAAAATTGGTAGATTGAATTCATTTCTCAAATGGTTATTTTGATATTCTGGAAATACTCAGCTCAATCCAGTTTTCTATCCACTTAATTTATTAACTTTCTATATATTTAAACTTGTTAACATTTCCTAAAATTATTTGCTGTTTTCCCACAAATGTCATAAAAATCCAATATATCAGACTGTATATGAACATGGAAGTTCCAAAGAGATAAAGCAAGGCATTAATGATTTTTCTGTCTTCTGAATGAGAACCAAAGGGAAATGAAGCTCAAAATACTTAGAAACAATTGAAATATGTTATATGAAGTATAGATATTTCAAAGCAATAAGAGGGGAAAAAAAACATGATCCCTAGAACAACATAATTTGCCAGATAAAATGTTAATGGGGATGTATCATAGAAGGAAATTTATCCCAAAATCATAGAATTAGAATAAGAAGAAAGGAACCTTATAGATGTCTTCTACTCCAATTCTCTTACTTTATACATAGGAAAATTAAGGCCCAGGAGTATGAAGCTACTACGTCAAAATTACATAGAAAAAGTAATGAGGGCATAATTTAAATTCAGACATTTTAGTATCAATTTCATTACTCTTTCAACTACTATACGCTGCATGGAAACTGAGCCTTCTAATTCAATCTTGGATTTGATTGGTTTTTCTTCTTCTTGCCATGTGTAAGTGCCAAAATGACTTTCTGAAAATTGAGATATGACCCTTTCACCCCCTCATCACCTCCAATAACTCCCTATTGTCCCTAAGATCCAATATAAGTTCTCCATTTGGCATTTTAAATTCTTCATGTTGCCATTCATTTGTTGACTATTCGCGTCCCTATTTTTTTTGGCAAATATTTTTGTTAGCAAAGAAATTGGATGTTTTTGCTATTTCCAATCCAACTTGTTTTGTAGACAAGAATACTTAGGGAAATGGAGTTATGCGACTTTCCCAGGGTCACACAACTATTAAATTATCAAGGTCAGATTTGAAACCATGAAATTGAATGTTCCTGAATATAGGCTTAGTAATCTATCTATCGCACTATCTAGTTACCCAAACTCTTCCTGGTTGTATTCTACATCTCCAATTTCCTTACTTATTATATTGCTACCTACATTCTGGCCAGCTACATAGCACCTAGGCAATATCATTTCATGGGACACTGCATCATATTCCCTTGTAGCATTTACAATGTTCCCTGGGGGAGAAAATTTTATGACAATAATTATAGCTTATAAGCCAACATGTTTGAAAACATGAAGACATTGAAAAAATATACCAGTCTTCAAAGAATTATTAAATGATTACTACATGCCAGGACAGGCAGCTAGTTAGCTCAGTGCATAGAATGTCCAACCTGGAGTCAAGAAGACTCATCTTCTCAAGTTTACATCTAGTCTCAGATACTTTCTAACTGTGTGAATCTGGTAAACTCACTTAATCCTGTTTGCCTCTATTTCTTCATCTGTAAAACTGTTTGAGGAAGGAAATGCCAAAATACCCGAGTATCTTTCCCAATAAAACAACAAAGAGAATCACCAAGAGTCATACACAACTGTAACAACTGAAAAATAAGAGCAATAAATATCTTACAGTCTAGCCACACTATCCTACTTGCAATTTTTTACAAACAACGCTCCTTCTCCCCTACTTGAACCCTTTTCACTACTTGTACCTTCGATTTTAATATTATCCCTCCTTACCTCTACTTCTTGAAGTTACTGGCTTCATTTAAGACTCTCTCAAGTATCCCATTCTGTAGGAGGCCTTACCTGATCCCCAATGCCTCTAGGTCCTTTTTCTTCATGATCACCCTGTGTTTGCTTTTTTATGGGTCACATATATGCCTATTAAATGTAGGCATTGGGTGTCCCATCCACAAAGTAAAACATATTCCACCTCACATAAAGAGTTTGTGAACTATCACTCTCTGGACTGATTGTCTCCAACCTTTCCTCTCTCACTGTGTAAAAGGGGATCACGGGGGAATGTGTTATTGAAAATTTTGGGGTCCGTGAACTAAATTTACCATGAGCCCACTGGCTTCCTGTCTTACATGATGATATAGAAGTTATGTAATGATATAGACAGGAAGATAAAATCTAATGGCTGGACTGGCACTTCCTCTTTGCTATCTATCTATCCACCATGGAGGCAGCTGGCAAGGCATATGATTTTCAAACAGCTTAAGCTAGCATGGCACATGGCTTTATTTTCTAATGGCTACTAATAAATCTATAAAACCCATAATATTTTAAAGATATCTTTTAATATTCATTTTATTTCTTACAACTGGCAGTTTTAGATCTTATAGAGGGAAAACAACCACATATATATGTATATGCATATACACATATATTGAAATTCTCTAAAGATTATAGGGGTATCGATGTTATGAGGAAATATCCTCCCTTAATTCCCAAGTTCCTGCCAGTGCATACTAGTATTCCCCTTACAGAAAACCAGTTATTTATATTGACGACACTTCTTAAATCTTAAACATTATAATTTATTTTATAATAAAGAAAAACAATATGACAAATGTTTATATATTAAAAGAAATGCAAAAATAATAAATACATAATAATCCTGGGTTATATTCTCCCACCAATATATTCAATATCTAGGGAGAAAAAGTGAGGACACACAATAGAAATATGAAAGAGAAACATATGGGTGAGGAAAACTCATGTGCTATGGTTAATTCAAAAATCAAAACTGCAGATTTTGAAGTAATTGGTCCTTTCAGGGATACCTACATTACATGAAATCATTTCTCTGCTAAATGCTCACATTTTGACCTTTGCCAATCTCTAGGTGAGCAAATCTGTATTCTGAAATTATGGTATTTTTACAAACTCTTTCATTTCATATTCTCTCTTATAAGGGCACTGAAAAAAGTATCACATGGTGAATTTCCCAAGCAGTTCTCTTTAAGACAGTGAACTGCAAAGTTCATTAGGCAAAATTTCTTTGGACAATATCGACAAGCCCAGGTATCTATTTACTCACCAGGATTTTGTGCTTATTAACCATCTTGTAGCAAAAAGAGTTTAACAAACAATTGTGGATCCTGTCTTTCCTTTCTGTTTTTTTTCCTTCATATCTGAGGAGGAAAGAGCAATATATATTTCTGAAAATTTTGATCTTCATCAAACTCCAAAACAAGGAGTCAAACACATACAGTTTTCAAAATATAATCAGAAACTATTTAACAAAATAAATAAAAATATAGATAGCATTACATATAATACTGCCAATAAGTTGACCTATAGGGATCCCTAAGTAGGATTACTAAGTGGTCCATCTTCCAATTTAAGTTTGGAACCACTGCTCTAGATGTTACTAAATGGCAACAGCTTAAGGGGAAGCTCTTATTCAATAAGGCAGATCCAGTCTTTAAACAATCAAATACAAAATATCATAACTGAGATCTATGAGCTAAATGTTCTAGTTGTCAATTTTTTTCTTCCATTTTATTTTTTTTCAGTTGTATCTAGAAAAAATATTTGACAATTGTTTTTTGACATTTTAGAATTCAGATTTTCTTTCTACCCTCCCACATTTCCTAAAGGTGGTAACATAGGTTATAAAGCACTTTTGTGTAATACATATTACCACATTGTTGATGTCATGATAGAAGACATATCACACACATTATAGAAATCTCATGAAGGAAATATAGTCTAAGATGGCATGCTATGATCTGCACCCAGTCTCCAACAGATCCTACTTTGTCTGCAGATAACATTTTCATCATGAGACTTGTGTGGTTATCTTGAAGAATTGCTTTGCTGATAATAGATTAATCTTTTACTATTGATCATCATATAATACTTCTGCCACTGTATGCATTGTTCTTCTGGTTCTGCTCACTTTATTTTGTATCAGTTCATATAAGTCCTTCTAGTGTTTTTTTTCTAAACACATATTATTCATTGTTTCTTAGGGCAGAATAGTATTCCATTATAATCATATACCAAAACTTGTTCTTCCATTACCCAAGTAATAGACAACCCTTCAGTTTCCAAATATTTGCAACTATAAAATCTGTCAAAATATTTTGGGACAGATAGGTTCTTTTCCCTTATTTCTAATTTCTTTGAGATACAGACCCAGTAGTAGTATTTCTGGGTCAAAGGGCACATGTAGTTTTGTGGCCTTTAGAGCTTAGTTCCATTTTGCTTTCAAGAATAGTCATATCAGTTCACAATTCCACCAACAGTGTATTACTGTCCCTATTCTTTCCACATACCCTCCATCATTTATACTTTTCCTTTTTGGTTATGTGAGACAATCTAAAAGATGGTAGGTGGTATCTCAAATTTTTTTAACTTCCATTTATTTAATCAATAGTGACTTAGAACATCTTTCATATGACTATGCAAAGTCTCTCTCCTTTTTTCCTTTCCCTGTTCACAGATGTTTCATTTTTGAAGACCTGTTCTCCCCAGTTTAACCTCGTTTCTGTCCATATTCCCCTCCCATGCTCTCCCTACCCTAACACTTCCCTAAAAGGTAACATAGGTTTCTATAACTGACTGTAGGTATTATTCCCACTTTGAACTAGTTCTGATGAGAAAGTAAAGTTCAACCATAGCCAACAACCCCACTTTCTCTCAACTGTATTTGCCTCTTAAGTGCTTCTAAATGAGAGGTAGTTTATGCCTTTCTATCTCTCCCTTTCTCTTCTCTCTATGGGTTCCTCTTTCCCATCTCTCCTCTTTTATGGATATTACCCATATTATTTGACTTCCTTCTTTCTATGTATACTCCTTTTCTTTCCTCTAATAGTGATAATGTTCTTAAGTATCAGGTATGTTAAGTATCTTGCATAATTAAATTACATTATCTTTCTCAAGTATCATAAATATCTTAATTATTTAAATTATCACCTTTCCATGTACCAATGTACTTATTTCAATCCTGTTAAAACTCTTTAGTTTTCACTTTTCCTTGTTATACTTCTCTTGAATGTCAAAATTACTCATCAAATTTTCTTTGCAGCTCTGCATTCTTGGTCAGGAAAGTCTGAAATTCCTCTATTTTATTGTTTCCCCAGGAGGATTATGCTCAGTTTTACTGGTTAAGTACTTCTTGGTTACAGTCCCAAATGCTTTGCCTTTCAGAATATCATATCCCATGGCTTCTGGTACTTTAATATAGAAGCTTCTAAGCCCTGTATAAGCCTGACTGTAGTTCCCCGAAATTTTGTTTCCTTCTATCTGCTTATAGTATTTTTTCTTTGGCCTTTAAGTTCTAAAACTTGTCTATAATAGTCCTAGGATATTTTATTTTGGCATCTCTTTTAGAGGGTGATAAATGGATTTTCTCAATCTCTATTTTTTCATTTGTTTGAAAATATCAGGGAAGTTTTCATGATGGTTTCTTGTTACATGATATCCAGACGTTTTTTGATCATGGCTTTCAGATAATCTTATGATTCTTTGATTATCTCTACTAGATCTATTTTATAGGTTCATCATTTTTCTACTGAGGTATTTTAGATTTTCTTCAATTTTTTTCATCTTTCGTGATTTTTTTCTCATTATTTCCTGAGGCTTCTATTAGCCTAAATCTAATTTTAAAACGTTATTTTATTCCTTGAGTTTTTGTGTTTCCTTTTCCATTTAGCCAATCCAACTCTTTAAAGAGTCATTTTCCTACATGATTTTGTTTTACCTCCATTTCCATTTGGTTCATTTTCCTACATGATTTTGTTTTACCTCCATTTCCATTTGGTTCATTTTATTCCTTAGGAGATTATTTTCTTCAATGTATTTTTGTGTCCCCCTTACCTTTTGGCCCATTCTACCTTTTTTGCAGTTTATTTCTTCGGTGAATTCTTTTCCTAGGTTCTGAGTTTTTCTGTCAATTCTCTTATTGTTATTTTAACTTATTTTAAGTTCCTCCAGGGGTTCTTTTGGGGTCTGATATCCTTTCGCATCTTGCTTTGAGACTTAATGAGTGCTGTTTTGGGCATTGTTGCCCTCCTCTGAGTTTGTATTTTGGGCTCCCCTAGAAGTAAAATAATTTTTCTAAAGTAAGGGTTGTTGGTTTTTGTTTTTGTTTTTTGGGGGGGGTTCATTTTCCTTTTTTTTTCTTTTTTCCCATTACCTTATCTTGGCTCTGCTCACTCTGGCACTCCAATGCCAAGTGGGAGTGCACAGTTTCCTGCAGTTCCTCCTTGCTGTTCCCTTATAGCTCCAAGGTTCTGTACCATATAAGAATTTACAGGTTTCCTGCCTTTTCTACCTCTTATACAAGTGTAGAGTTGATTAGGCTGTGCTTATTCCAATTTTGCCTTTTTAATCTTTTATATTTCTTTAATTGTGTTCATTTCCTTGACATAGTCTTCACTATTCTAAGTTCATTGTCAGAGCCTTAAATGACTCATTTTTCACTTATGAGGTAAAAACTCATCGGATCTCCCCTATGTAATAAATAATCACCACTTAGCCTACAAAGATTTTTATAATTGTTCATTTTATGCTCATTATCCTCTTAAATTTTTAAATAATTACATAGAATTGAGCTAAAGAATCATAAGACTTTGCAGTCTAGCTATTCCATAGTATTCCAAAGGTCTACTTTCTACAGTCTATATATATAACAACATTGTTTCTTTATGTTTTAATTTTATCAGTTTCCTTGCTCTTTAAACCATTAAATTGTTGACACAAAAGAGGTATTACCCTACATTATTTACAAGGTGAATTGAATATTTATATCATGCCACAGTCCATTTTTGTCCTTTTTGCTACCAAATTTCTCATCACCTATCTGAATATTATTTCTTCATATCCAAATTTCATCAGTTATTTTTTAATTACACCAAAGATTTTGTTTCCTATTCTTTTCAGTTACTAGACTATTTATCTATGAACAGCTTATATTCTTTACCAGTTGATTCTTTTGAGGGCAACTAGGTGGTATCGTGCATAGACTACTAGATCTGAAATCAGGAAGACCTGAGTTAAAATAAAACCTCAGGCATTTCCTAGCTTTGTGATCCTTAGCAAGTCACTTAACACAGTAAGCCTCAGTTCCTCATCTGCAAAATAAGCTGGAGAAGGAAATGGCAAAACAGTCAATATCTTTGCCAAGGAAATTCCATGAATAATATTGGCAGAGTCACAAAGAGTCAAACAACAACTGAAAAATAACTGAACACCATTTTTTCTTTTTATAAAAAATATTTACCCTTTTCCCTACTAAATTGTTCTTTATAGAATGGCAAAAACCTTTTTGCTTATATGTATACATGTTTTCTCCAATACATAGCACAGTACCTAGCATATTGTTATTGTCTTTTGTACTCAACTCAAAGAGGACAAAAATGACATCACTTATGATGTCTTTTGACATATGCATAAATTGGATTTAAGTGAGGCAGAGGTACAAAATGTAATTAGACTTACTATCTCTTTTAGAGTCATCAAATGTCAGTGGAAAGACAAAAGTCAAGACCTGTTAATGACCTGGGATGCAGATGATCTTGTCCTCAGCAATATCTGATGAAGCTCTAAGTGCTCCATAGCACCTGCTACTGATGCCTTCATTGCCATTGGAACAAATTGTTCTCTTCTGCCCTTTATGTCAGGGAGTGATTTTTGCATTTTTGCAATAGTAGCCCTCCTAATTTATTTATGGGTTTGAGACCTTCTGGGTTACACTCAACCTGATTCAGCCTATTTGCCAAAATGGTTTACCAAAGTTTAGCTTCTAAGCATGAGACATCTTGGAGTCACAGGTTAGATATGAGTAGCAAGTGGACACCAAAGGAGGAAATCATGCCTGAAAAAATCTAATTACCCATCATCTAGAGCCATAGTGACAAATGTATGCCATGTGCTCCAGAGAAGGATACTCAGAGCCCTCTCACATGACACACTCCTCTAAAAGATTCATCATCTCTGTACTAAAGTCACTAGTCTTCCTTTAAAAGCCAGTATACCTCTGGCATATAGTAGACTTTTAGTAAATGATTATAGTTTACTTCCTTGATTGAATAATTTGAACTAAACACACACACACACACACACACACACACAAACACACACAGCACAGGGATAACTGAGGGAACTTTTTCTCTTATTTATATTTGATTGCTAAAAACTCGGGGGGGGGGGAGAATGGATATTTATTCCTTTTAGTTCTTAGCAAGATAATGGAAAAATATCATTTCCATTATAATAGCCTATAGCCAATCATACCTCTTGTGCATATCTCTAATAATTTTTGCCCATATACAATAAAATTAATTTTCTTTTCTTTATTGAAGACCTAAGACATAGTTAAAATTTGTAGAAAACTTGAGTTCTTTGCTTATTAGAAATTGCATACAGACTATATACTGAAATAAAGATAAGGTTACTCTGGTGTAGTCAAAAGATATAGTTGTAAAATAGTGCTTTTATTTCAAGAAACATAAGAAGAAGGTTTAATGGCATGAAACTGCAATTCATTGAGAGGAGATGGACATTTACATCTGCCAACCATAAAGGTTTATAGCTGATTTTCAATGATCTACTTGCTGAACAGAAAATATCTCATTTCTTCTATTGATTTGCTGTATGTTTTTGATTCAAGTAAATTACAAAAGAGCCTTTTTTGGGATAATGACCTTATAAGTATGTTTCAGCAGGAAATAACACTTCTTTGTAAGTAGAATAATAATGGTTCCTTTGTAGTCCTACAGAGTAAGAATATGCTCTCAGATGTCCTTGGGTTAGACCACTTCATGCTTCAAAAGAAACATTTCGCTCTTAGCTGACTAGATCACTAGGACTTTTATTATTTAAACTTATATTGCATTTTTAAGTAATAGCTTCAATATTTGTCACATAATCCCACACTGTTTCTCAAACTTATATTGCATTTTTAAGTAATAGCTTCAATATTTGTCACATAATCCCACACTGTTTCTCTGACACTGTATTTTGTAATGTGGAAATGGATACTTTGATCTGTAAACTACTTATATCTATAGATCACTTGAGAATAGAGTAGACTTGTGATATCTGGCAATATGTTATAGACACTGCATATTACCAATTCAACTTTTAGACTTCATTCTATGTAAGAAACGTGACCTTATCTAAAAAGAAAATTCTTACTTGACTACGAAGTAAAAAAGTCCTTTATTAACATTCTTGCAAGAGCAGGTGCAGACCAGAGTTTGGTACAAGCATACCCCTTGAGGGCAGGTTCAGCAGGATATATTCCCTAAGCATCCCCCACTTCTTCATTAGCTAAGAGAAATCAGAGGTTACAATCTATCTGAAGAAGCCAACTAAGCCATTTCAACCTCTATCCTTGATTACCTTTCCCACTGGGAATCCTCTTTCCTGATATGGTATCTTCTCTTAACTCTTGGTCATAAGAAAGAACTGAGCTCTGATACAGACCTAGCTAAACTGGTTTTTGCTAAGTTTTTTTTTTCTTTTTTGCTCCTCTTGGGCCACAGACTTGACCACAGGGTTCCTTCTGATTGGCTGAGGGATAAAGGTTGAGGTTGGGGTGGGGGCAGAAAAGGTGTGACCTAACTAAATTTCATTGTGGATGTTGAAAATGGAAATTCCCATTTTGCTCACTTCTGAAGAAGCAAAATTAAGGTAGCAGCTAGAAATCTAGTGATGAAAAATTATACACAAACACATATAATTTTCTTTTCTTATTAGACACATATACATTTTTCCTTATTAGATTTCCTATCATATATTCTCTATATTAACTATAAATGTATCTATATAGTATATGTAGATATGCTCTATCTTATTTATAGTTTATTTACATGCATAGTATGTATATATATATATATGTATATATATATATATATATTCTAGATAGACTCTTCATTTATTCTTAGATCAATGAAAAATTTGTTAGATTGAGTAGGTTGAAAAAGTATTATAAAGCGTAATTATTTTACTCCTATAAAGAAAAAGTAAATATAAATTCAGAGTAGTGTTTCTTTATTATTATTCATATCAATCTAGCTTTTCTGTATTCTAATATAAGAAGCCCTTTTTGTAAATTATAGCAACTAATTGTTAGGATACAAATTTACTTATATGAATACCTTAATACATTACCATTTGATAAATTCCAAACTAAATAAGATGCTGTGTATATGAAAATATTCTTTACACCTAAATATGAATTTTTATTGACTATAATAAATTAACTTAATAGATACATTCATTTACTTACTTAGTCTAATATAAACATAACCACCAAAAGTGGAAAATTTAAATGATCAAGAATTTGATTTACATTACATCAATTTATTTCATTTCTTTCACCAAATGAACATAATTAGGTGATAGTTTTAGACCAGAATCATCCTACATCATTGGGTCATAATGTATGTCATTTAAAATTTACTGAGAAAATACACATAAGAGAAGAAACCTCAAAGACTTCCATATATTTATATTCGTATAAATTTAAGAAAGAATTGGATCAATAACCCAGCTCTTCTCACATGACTTCCCAAGTTATTAATAAATAACCAAAAAATGAATATGTGTATATTTGTGTGTGTGTCTACAAGAAGGAAAATCCTGAACTTTTATCAAAATGAAGAATACATGTAATTATAAAACTTGACTTTGGTGAAGAAGACTAGGAAAGGAGTTAGTGCCCGGGATCTATAGTCTAAAAAATTAGCTAAATAATATGATATATGGACACACCAATATATTTTTCATGGATCTTCACCAAAAAAATAAATTATTACTAACCATTAAGAGGTAGCATGGTCAATGAGAAGAATGTTGTATTTGGAGAAATAATTCTGAGTACCAATTCTGCAACATATTGTTTAGGAGGCTTTAGAAACATCATTTTAACACTTTGAGTATGAATTTCATCATCTTTAAAATGGGATAGAAGTATTTGTGTTATCTATCTCATGGAGGTATTTTGAAGAGAATTTAAAAAACATTTTAAGATTTACTATGTACACATTAGGTATTATTTCTATTATTGAAGTGAACTTATAAAA
Source organism: Gracilinanus agilis (assembly GCF_016433145.1). NCBI lineage: Eukaryota > Metazoa > Chordata > Mammalia > Didelphimorphia > Didelphidae > Gracilinanus > Gracilinanus agilis. The sequence goes on along the minus strand of NC_058132.1, from coordinate 234,102,874 downwards.
TCCTGTACTAAAATATGAATTTTAGAAACTATTATATGGAAAGACATTGTTTTTGTTTTGTTTTAACTTTCTTAAGAATTTATATTTACATTGGATGTTTTACTTCCTGATATCTAGAGAAACGTAATGCCAGTAAGCATTTATTAAGTTTTATTTAATTTGTGTGCGTGTGCTAAGTACTTGGATAAGTTCTGCAGAGTAAGTAGCTCAATTAATCGATTTTCTCTCCATTAGAAAATACATCTTTCCGTTATACTTTGCTATTTTACCCTGCTATATATGACCTGAGGTTTTCATAGGTTTTGAGAGAAGATCACAAATTCAGGTAGCTGCAAGTAGCTTCATACATAACTACAAATAAAAACTCTGAATGTCTTTGATGAGATAATTAGTCTTAACTTCAGAGAGAATCATTGCCAGAATTAGTCAATAGGGAAAGTTTTTCTTCATGTCTATTTATTTTGGGCAGCCATAATACTTCAAAGAGACCATTTGAAAACTTATGGAGGGGAGTGTGACCTGCATCTATGGAGGAAGTGAATGAACCAATGAAATCATTGATCTTTGAAATATTTCAGTAAGTAGATAATAGTTGTTGTCTTAGTATGAAAAGGGAATAGGAAGTTGGTTGTGAATCATTAATGCTGCCATTTTCTAGAAGGAAAACTACAGGAAAGAATCTCTTATTTTTTATTTACAAGTACAGGGACACTTGGCTGTTAAGAGGAGACTACTTCAAATGCAATTTTAATCCTTATTTTGACAGAAAGAGCTGAAAGGAGTTTGATGGTCTGGCCTATGCTATAGCTGTATTATAGGTGAGACATAGTAGTAATCTTCACAGGAGACCAGAACAATCTATTATTCACTGATCTGGGGAACAAAGAAAAATATATTATTTCAAGGGTTCTAAGTGACTCCATTTCATACAACTTTTTTCCCAAGCTGAGCCTGTATTATAGGTAAGGAAAAGGTTGAAATATTGGAGTACTTTAGAAGCTTAAACAATTGTAACTAAGTGTAGGAAGGTGAAAATTATTTTGGTTTTCCTATTTGTTGTTGTCTTTGGTTCTTCAGAATTCAGGTAATTTTCTAACCCATCATCTCTCTTTTTGTCTTTATCTTTTTGGAGAAAGTAGGAACTATACTTGGTTGAAATATTTTTTTAATTTTATTTTTATTGTCATGCAAGACATATCGTAAGAGCAAATTCATACACAAACAAAACCCCAAAAAAGAACCCAAAATACACTGATGTGAAAGATGACTCCATCAGCTCTTTCTTTGGAGATGGATAGCATCCCTCATCATAAGTTTTCAGGATTGTCCCAGATCATTGCATTGTAGAGAGCAGCAAAGTTTTCACAGATAATCATCATACAATATTGCTGCTAAACCTTCTCTAGTTCTGTTTATTTCATTCTGCAGCAGTTCTTACAGATATTTCCAGCATTTTCCGAGATCATCTGCCTTATCACTTCTTAAAGCTCAATAGTATTCCATCATCAATATGCACCACAATTTGTTCAGGTATTCCCTAATTGATGGACATCCCCTCAATTTTCAATTCTTTTCCAATATAAAAAGAGCTGTTATAAATATTTTTGTACATGTAGATCCTTTTCCCTTTGTTATTATCTCTTGGGGATACAGATTTAGTAGTGGCAATATTGGGTCAAAGACTATGTACAGTTTTATAGCCCTTTCAGCTTAGTTCCAAATTTCCCTCCTGTTTTGGATCAGTTCACAACTTCACCAACAATGTATTAGTGTCCCAATTTTGTCACATCTCCTCCAACATTTGCCATATTTATTTACTGCCATTTTGTCCATTCTGATAGGTATGTAGTTTCTCAGAGTGGTTTTAATTTGCATTTCTCTTATCAAGAGTGATTAGAAAAATTTTATGTGATTGTTGAGATTTCTTCATCTAAAAATTGCTTATTCATATCATTTGAACTCTTGTCAATTGGGGAACAGCTTGTATTCTTATAAATTTGACTAAGTTCTCTCTAAATTTAAGAAATAAGATCTTTATCAGAGAAATTTCTTATAAAAATTTTCCCCAGTTTGCTATTTCTCTCCTAATCTTGGTTACAATAGTTTTGTTTGCACAAAAGTTTTTTAATTTAACATAATCAAAAGTATTCATTTAATATCTTATAATACTCTTTATCTCTTATTTTCTCATAAATTCCTCCCTTCTCCAAAGATCTGCCAGGTAAACTATTGTGTTCCCCCAATTTAGTTATGGTATCACTTTTTATATCTAAATCAAATCTTAATTTTGACTTTATCTTGGTATTGGGTATGGGATATTGGTCTATACCTAGCTCCTGCCATACTGTTTTCCAGTTTTCCCAAGAGTTTTCATTAAATAGTGAAATATTTTCATTTTTATCTATGGAACAGTTTGAGGCAAAAGCAAAAGTAAATAGTTGCATGGTGTTTGAAAGATGTCTTGGAACACATATTCAAAAGTAGCTCTCATCATTATGAACTAATTTACTTAAATAATAGATGTATCTTGATTATATTACCTGTAGCATCTCCATAAGACATGTCATGAATTACCACTGTCCATTTTTAAATTATTTATTTCAAGGATTTCCAATGGCACATCTTAGGTGAGCATAGCCTCAAGGATAAATGCATAGCTATGTTGGACAAGATATCCATTTACAAATGAAGAAATTATGTGTACATATGTGAGCAAGACAGAAACCCATCAACATCACCAAGGCTACAATGAAAAAATATGGCCCTAGATGTCTGGCTTCATGAACTCTGTTCTGTCATTATATAAAAAAACATGAAAAAGATATGCTTTTCTACTACTTGTAGTACAAAGATTGTATTAATTGTAGTACAAAGAAAAGTAAAACAAAGATCTAAAAGATAATCCCATGAATTATTCTCACATATACACATGAGAGAAAATTGCAGAATTTATGAGAAAATGTAACCCAAATATATTTTGTATGTAAAAAAACCATTTAAAATATGAGCACTATAAAAACAAGATGATTGGCGATCCTTATGGTCAAAAATAAGGCTTTATTGTGACTAAGAAATCACAGGTCCAGAGGTATATAGGTTTCCCCCAAGTTCAAAATCTGAGATCCCAACTTACAAAACACTCACGTTTTTATAGTTTTGTGCCTGTTCCCTAGCCCTCCTACCTACAAAACACCTACAAAAGTCTCCAAGAAGTCTCAGAGACCATTTCTAGAATTTATGTTCTCCAAGACCATTTCTGGATCTGCCAGTCCACCTAGTTTCTGAGAAGATTTCCTAAACCTCTTGGATCTCATCATGTCCATGACCCTTGGATGGTCTTTTGTTCTCTCCAACTTCCTAAATGAACTGGTTTGCTTAGAGCATATTGTCAAATGAATACTCACAGTTATGATTAGCAGAGTAGCTTAATTATGATTAATATGATAATGCTCATTTAAAAATACTCTAACAATACCTTTCTTTGAAATTATAACTAATTATCAACTTGAGAATACATTCTTAATCTGGTTACATATACAGACATTTGTATGGGACTACATTCTTATAAATCCCACAATTACAAGGAATCAAATAAAAGGATTCTTAAACTAATACAAATGAGGAGCTGCCCAATTAAATTTCCTTCTTTCAGTACATGAATGCAAAATAATGTTTTAGATAAAATTTATTTTGCTACAATGTAATCCAAACAAAATTACTGATTAAAAACTGATTTCAAATAAGGGAATGATAATGTTTCAGATAAAGTAAACAAGAGAGACAGTGTAGTGTGACAAATAAAGTACTGGATGTGGAATCAAGACCTTGATTTGAATATCTCAGATGGTAGCTGTACAGATCAGAGCCAGTAATTTACAATTCTTGGACTTTAAGTTTTTCTATAAAATTATGTGCCTTCATTCAATGACTATAGATCTCTTGGGTCTATGAGCTTATGATCCTCTGCAGTGTGAATAAAAATAGATTCCATTTAGACAGGCAAAGGAAAACTGTATATTATTTAAAGGCACCATAGATATTGAAATGATATCAAATACATACACATTTTTACATATTAAATATTGATTTAGAGCATACAACTTAAATAAATAAATAAAACAAACTTGATAGATAGTTATTTAAAAGCTAACAAGCAGTTCAGCTTAGTTAAAAGAGAACCATGTTTGGATCAAAGGAAGAATGACATTTGGATTCCAGATCTGATACTCATTAAATAAGGAAACTTGGCTAAGATATTTTCTTCTTGGATTAAAAAGGACCATGTGATACCTAATCTTTTAGATTCCTTTCAGATCTAAATCTCTGATGCATATATGATGATTTCAAGGTTTCAATATCACCTGGATAGTAAGGCAATGATTCTATGTCATATTAACTTTGATTTCTTTGGCTTTATCAAATAAGAATAATCAACATTATATCATAGAAATAAACAAGGTGTTGAAAATGTTTAATTTGATAATTCTATAGAAGATATTAAGTGAAAATATAATTTTATATTTCAGTTCATAACAAGTCATGAAGATTCATCAAATATTGAAAATACAAATACTAGCCAAAACCAATTTAAATTGTTGCTAAGTTGGGAAAATGAATAATAACCTAAATACCTATATATTCTAGAACATAGTAATTGATAGAAGAATCAGAAATGTAAGGATAATGAAAATAAATCTAAATGCCATAATATATGTTATAAAATGAGAACAGCATGTAAGGTATTTCTGAGCATTAGAAATAACAAAAGAGAAGACGTAGATTTATGAAGTGAATATAGAATTTAAAAAATTACCATGGAAAAAAAATAATTCTTAAATATACAACTTGACATTTTGAAATTTCAAAATGATTTGTAACAAAAAGGAAAATTTACAATGAATGGATATAGAATAAAGCAAATCATCTAAAGTAAATATAATTTTTCTCATTCAGAAAAATAAAGGGTTAAATGAAATGCATAAAATACCATGAAAACAAAACGCCTAAATGAACACACAGGACATAAAAGACCTTAACAACCCAATCTCAGAAAAGAAGAATCGAATTGTCACAAAAAAATGAACTCTCAAAAGACAAAATGAAAATATCTTATGCTAAACAAATTTGCAATTATAACAGCATATTAAAGAAGCAACTCTTTTCATTCTGCATACTTTTTCTCTAAAGCACAGATACCCTACAAATCCTTATGAAATAAAATATGATCCTGATTACTATACTTGGATAAATAAAAGAATATGAAATCCAGATCAGCATTACAAATTGCTATCAACATGTTGAATTCTAATACCAAATGGAGTAGTCCAAAAGGAAATTTTCTCTCCCCTCTTTTCACTAAGTTACCTAGTGTGGGTCATAAGACTGTGGCCTATGCACTTGACCTGGACATGACTGAATTTGACCCAGATATAAAAAGAAGCAATAAAAGGAATGATCTGGACAGTGTTCATTCACTCTCTGTGTCAGGCATCTGGCCAAGATGGCTGCTGCTGAAACCAACCAGTGGGATCAACCAAATGGTTGTTAGATTAGGCTATAAATCTCTTATCTTTCTAACCTATTTCTTACCTTTTATCTTTCCAAGCTATTCTAACAAACTTTATTAAATTTAAGGCCAGTCTCAGAATTTTAATTCTTACAGGTTTTATACCAAGAATACAGGGATGGTTCAATATTAGGAAAACTATTGGTATAATTTTCCATATCAATAACAAAACCAACAGAAACCATATGTTTATCTCAATGGATGCAGAAAAAGTCTGACAAAATACAATATTAACTCCTATTAAAAATATTGGAATAATATTGGAATTAATGGCATATTATTTAAAATGATAAATAATATCTATCTAAAACCATTAGCAAAAATTATCTAAAATGGGGATACACTAGTAACCTTCCAAATAAGACCAAGAATAAATAAAAGATGCCCATTATTACCACTACTATTCTTATTGTACTATAATTACTAGAAATAGCAATAAAAAAGAAGAAATTCAAGGAATTAGAATAGGCAATGAGGAAATAAAGCTATCACACTATGCAGAAGCTAAAATGGTATATTAGAGAGTCAACCAGAAAATTAATCCAAACAACTAACAGGAATAGCAAAGTTGCAAGATATAAAACAAGCTCACATAAATCATGAGGATTTATTTATACTATCAATGAAGTCCAATAGCAAGCAATAGAAAAAGAAATTACATTTAAAATCACTATAACTATAGAGCATATAAAATTCCTGGACAGCTACCTGCCAAAACAAACCCAGGAACTAAATGAACACAATTACAAATACTTTTCACTGTAATAATAGAATTATAAAATGTGTTATTAGGATGGAGACTTAGATATTTTGCCTTGTGTCCACAAAGTATCCTAGTTCTCCTTCTTGATGGAAAGTCCAAGAGTGAACCTTCCTCCATTGGGCTCAGTGCACAAACTCTCTTGGAGACTATTAGATATATAGATATATAGATATAAATAGATAGATAGATATAGATATAGATATATGGAAATATACATAGATATGTAGATAGATAGATAGATAGATAGATAGATAGATAGATAGATAGATAGATAGATAGATAGATAGATATAGATCATATATTTATTTGTAATATAAAGGTCAACTATAAGGATTATAAACTGAAGATGCCTTAACAACTTAGGGAAACAGATATTCCACCCACTCCTCTTTCATCACAAAACAAAATTCTTCTAGTCCTGGGAATTCACCCTGACTTGGGTACCTTCTCTATAAAATTTCCTTATCAATAACTAAAATCCTCCAAAAACACTATCTGACTTAACTGACTAAATCTTTATATAAAGTATTTCTATATTAAAGTTGTCTCCAAGTAAGTAAAGACAGTGAGCCAAAATGGCAGAGGATCACTCAGCTAAATGTGGCTCTGGGGTGAGACTGAAGAGTACAAGCAAACACGATCTTCTGTGATTCTTCTTCAAAAGAAAATGTTATCACAACAGCAGATAGAAACTGGTTTCCTTCTGGTGTTTCCCAAAATGGACAAAAGGAAAACTACCAAAATAGTTCAAGTTTTCTCTTCATATCTCCTCAAAACCAAGGCTATGGGTCAGAGAGAGGGAAAAGGCTGATTAACCCACAACAGTCAGGGACTAACTGTCACCTCTTGTGAGATCCATATTGCTGAGAGGAGTTCAAGCTGCAGAGATGGGTGCAAGCTGCAACACAGAATTTCATAGTGTCCCCCAGAATTCTGAGATAAGGGGCAATTAGAGGCAGTTGGAGTCCTGGTATAAAAAGGTGGGTCTCCCTGCTTGTAGGGTCTTCTGGAGTCTTAGATTTTGAGTCTGGGGTCTTAGGCCTTAGGTCTTGGGTCCTGATTCTGATCTGGGAGCTGTCTTTGCAAGCTATGTGACTGAGCTGAGCCATTCAGTCTCTGACTGCCAAACCTGTTTTGCTTTGGTTAGTCCTTTCAACAGTATCACTGTTTACCTTAGTTTAACTATCTAGGTTTAGAAGAAGAATATTTATAGGGTTAGAGAGCAGATCAGCCACACAAGATATATTTCCCCCTTTGGGGGGAGGGGCTGTTTTAGACATAACTGTTTAGTTATCCTCATCTATCAACCCTAAGGGTTATTCCCCCTTCCCATTTCCTGATATCATTAAAACCTAGGAATATCATTAAAAGCTAGGAACAGTGTCTGGATATTGATAATTTGGGAAATATACTCACATCCTCCATAAGCCAAATTCCTCTTACTGATGGCCTTGAACTTAATCAATCCTAACCTCTGAGCCAGTGAGCTTTAAGATCAAGCTTCACCTACTGTATCCTGTGGGGAATAATTCAGAGACAGATATCATCATAAGGACTTTAGCCTTTCCCCACTTACCATTTTGGCCCAGGAGTTATCAAGCCAGATTGTCCACTATTACCAAACTGTTAACTGACTTTCCAACTGCTTAATGGGAGATGGGAGGTAAAGGAGCACTTCCACAAGCTCCTGTCCCTCCCTTCCTGCCAGGCTGCTTGTGTGCTTGTATCTCTCCAAAGACTTGAGATTAGAGACTACATTGCTACTGACCCCTGTCATCTTACATTTTCCCTGATCCTACACTCTTCACTCTCACACCTCCCTCTTCTCCTTTCATTCTAAGCCTTTCACAGAATTCCCTACATGTGCCTCTCTGTATTCCTGGAGACTACATTCCAAGTATGGTATCCTATAAAGCTTATCTTATCAAACAATATCTTTTATAATCTCATTCTTATATCACACCCAAATAAAGTCAGACCTAAACAATTGGAAAAACAATTGTATTGCTTATTAGTAGGATGAATCAATATAATAAAAATTGCAATTCTACCTAAATTAATTTACCTATTCAGTGCCATACCAGTAAAACTACCAAATAATAATTTTATAAAATTAGAAAGTATAATAATAAAATTCATCCAGGAAAACAAAAGCTCAAGAACTTCAAAGGAAATAAGGAAAAAATAATACAAAGGAGAGATGGTCTAGCTGTACCAAATCTTGAACAAAATATAAAGCAACAATAAGCAAATCATTCTGATTCTGGCTAAGAAATAGGGTACTGAATTAATTGAATTGCTTAGGCACTCAATATTCAGTAGTACATGACCATAGTAACCAAAGTGTTTGATGAAGCCAAAGATGCAAATTTTGAAAACAAGAACTTTCTATTCAGCAAGAACTGCTAGGAAAACTAAAAATAAGTTTATCAGAAACTAAGCACAGACCAATATTTTATGTCACATACCAAGATAATTTTAAAATGGATACACCATAGAGAAATAAAGAGGGTTATCATAAACAAATTAAGGGATCATAAAAGTTTCCCTATCAAATCTATGGATAAGGGAAGAATTTATGAACAAACAAGACATAGAGAACATTACAAATGTAAAATAGATAATTTTGAATACATTAAATTGATTTTTTTACACAAACAAAACCCAAGCAAACAAGAATATAAGGGAAACATGAAATAAAAAATTGTAGCAAGTATCTAACAAAGGTCTCATTTCTCAAATATATAGAAAACTGAGACAAATCTATAAGAATCTGTTATTCTTTAATCAATATATGGTCAAAGGATATAAACAGGTTGTTCTAGCTCTCAGATGAAGAAATTTGAACTCTAAGTGATGAAAAATGCTCCAAATCATTATTAATTTGAGAAATGCAAATTAAGACAACTCTGAAGTACCACTTCATACCTATCAGACTGGCTAATGTGACAAAAAGGCAAAAGCTAAATGTTGGAGGGGATGTGGAAAAATTGGGATTCTATTACAGTGTTGGTGAAGCTGTGAACTACTTTACCCTTTCTGTAGGACAATTTGGAACTATTCTCAAAGGGCCAAAAACTGTATATACCTTTTGGCTTAGCAATAACTCTACTAGAAATGTTTCCCAAAGAGAACAAAAATGAGGGGGAAAGAACCTATTTATACAAACACGTTTATATCACCTCTGTGTTGGAAAGGAATTGGAAACTGAAAGAATATCCATCAATTGGAGAATGGCTGAACAAGTTATAGGATTGTAATGGAATAACTTTGTACTATCAGAAAAAAATGAACAGGATGATCACACACACACACACACACACACACACACACAAAGGCTTATATGAAATGATGCAAAGTGAAGTGAGCAGAACCAAAAGAGCATTGTACACAGTAACAAGAATAAAATGGACAACTGAGAATGACTTAATTACTATAAAAAAAGCAATGATCCAAGAAAACTCCAAGGGATTTATGAATAAAAAGTCTATCCACCCCCATAGAAGAAACTGATGGAAACTGAATGGAGATTGAAGGAAGTTATCTTTTACTTCATTGCCTTGATGAGTTTTTTTCTAATATAAGTGATATTTTTTTTTCTTTCACAACATAATGAACAGGGAAATATATGTTAGGTGATAACATATGTTTAACCTGTATCATATTGTCTTCCATTTTGGGGATGTGGTGCAGAGGAATTGAAAGGAAGGAGAGAGCATACATTGCAAAATGTCAGAAAACAATTTTGGAAAAAATGTAAAAACATAATCTGAAAAATGTGATTAAAATAAAAATATGTTAAAATTCTAAAAAACAGGAGAATTAATGTTTTATTCCTTATAATGGGATGCTTTTATATGGGTATTATTTTTTTTTTACTTTAGAGTCTAAATTCATTGGTACCTTCTTATCCAATATCATACATCCATATTCCTTTCACAGCCTGTGATTTTATAAAACTATAAATGTTTGCTGGAATATGTTATCTTATAATTTAGAACCTAATTAAAATAGCTATCATAATTTCTTAATAAACTATTTTTCATGAACATATATTTTCTAAATCTTTAAATGACAGTATATAGCAATGTAGATAAATAGCTTTGCTTATCCTTTAACATAAACTCACTATAAAATAGAAAACTAATGGAATAAAGTTTCAGCAATTCTTTATTTGAAGCAGTTCTGGATTTTTTTTCCTACTACCCATTTTCTTTGATAGACTGTGCCCCAGAGCCTGGCTTGACTTATTTCTTTTGAATACTAGAAATTCTTGAGTGGCTGGAGTGTTTCTTTGTAATGCAATACCACAAGGCCATCAGAGAGGTGTTGTAGTAAATAGAGTTCAAATCAAGGTACAGATATTTACTATGTGACCATGGACAGCTCACTTAACTGTTATCTGTCTCTGCTGCATCATCTATAAAATAGGGAAGATAACACTTTACTCAAAAGGTTGTTGTGGAAACCAAATGAGATAACTTATTTAAAGCAATTTTCTAGCTTTAATAAATTCTAACAAGCTAGATAATAGTTGTAGCAGCAGCAGCAGTAGTACTAGTAGTACTAGTAGTTACTAGAAGAAGTAATAGAATTAAAAATATTTGCTATAATCCATCTCCTCAAATTTTGTGACATACTCTTCCATTATTATAAACAGAATCAAAAGGAAATTGAACTTAGGCTTGAGAGAGTATGTTTCAATCATGTAGTTCATAATTGCTGATTGCAGGAAACCCCTATCTCCTACTTATTGAAGAACTCACAAGGTTACAGTTAGGCATGGTATAGCTCTCTCATTAGATCTTTGTACAGTCATACAACTACTTTTTCTCAGTATGTTTCACTTGTCTTAAGTAATGTCTAATGGCAAAACTGCTTCAAATCACTATTGTTCCTAGTCTTGACTATGAAAAAACACAGAACTATTAAATAGTCAGAAAAACAACTTTAATTAAGGAAAGGGGTGCAAGTGCAGAATTAGGCCTCTATGCAGAGCTGCATACCACATGCCTACAAAGAGTCAGAGGATTGAACTCTGGTTGCTTTGGACCCTGACCCCCGGGAAAGCCAATCATGCTAGATTGGACAATTCCAAAGAGACATTAAAGTTGGGAAGCTTTTTAGGGGAACATGGAGACTAAGGATGCAGTTGTTTGACTTTACAATGGTAACAAAAGAAAATGAGGGGTCCAAGACAGTAATAAAAGGGAATAAAAGTGATGAGCTGATGCTTTACAATGGACACAAAAGGGAAAGACCCAGTCAAGGGTTGGGCCACCTTGGGTAAAGGACTTTGGCCTAAAGAGAGAAACCACTGGGACAAAAGAGATACTCAACTCCTGATGGGATTAGCCACCCCAACCTAAACTACTCTAAAGTCTATTGTTAGTCTGAGACTCTGAAGTTGGATTTTTCCCTCAGGGAGAAACTTCTCAAGTGACAAGTTCAAAATTGGGGGATTTAACCTTTAAGCTAAGTAAATTGGGGGTCATTAAATCTTTCTAGGCTACAAGTTTGGGGACTTCTAGATTCCACATAGACACTAGTTGCTAGGATATTGATGAGACATTTAAATCTCCATATACACCAAAGTTCATAAAGTTCTTCTATTGTTGATGTTGGGGAAAAGGAAAACCTAGACTCTATTCTTTTCCTACTAAGTGATTTCCTCTCAGGGACTTAAAAAGAATTCCTGATGACAGATTCCCAAATTACTGGGTTCTAAGCTACCTCACTATTCTATATAAAACACTGGTAGTAAAACACTTTACATCTTTTGATTTATTTTATCAGTACAAACAATGCTTTTACCTGATATAAGTGGCAGGGCTAGGGTTGTTTACTTTAATGAGAGTGATGATTGAATGATTAATTCAATTGACCTCCAAATTATATGCAAATAAATAATTTCAAAAAGTTCTTTCTGAGTACCTTCATGTATATTCTATGCTTGTTGCATATACAAATAAAAATCATTTTTCCAAAAACATCATAATTCAACCTAAAAGCATTAAAAGGGATAACTCTTAAGAGGATTGAATTTTTATTCTAATTATCACCTAAAAACTGTAATTCTCTGAATGTTTCTAATGCATGAAACCCAGGGTCTTTTGACTGTTTGACAGTCAGGGTATGTATATATAATTTGATTTTCTATTATGAAAAAAGATAAAGTTTTGGTAGTGTCAAAACATTCGTTAGTAAAACTGTTTTGAATCTCATAAATCTACTTGTCTTACTTCTTTCAACATAAATTATAAGGTTTTGTCGATTTTAACATGGGCTTTAAAAATCAATAATATTTTTTATATTGCATGTGCATATATGTATACAAATTTCTATTTACTTTTTGAAACTCGCATTGGGTTTAAAAGGATTAGAAACATATGTGAATGGAGACTTTAGTTAAATTCTACCATCAGTAGCCAGGTCACAAGCAATTTGAAATGAAACCTGAACACAGTCTCAGAACATTATTCCCATTCAAGTAAACAATCCTAGCCCTGCCACTTATATCAGGAAAAAGCACCTTTTGTACTGATAAAATAAATCAAAATATTTAAAGTATTTTACAACAAATGGTACCTTATTGGTTTTTAGTGAATGAAGAGTGTAGTGAATAAAATTCACTAGAGGCTATTTATATTAAATTTCAAAATTAGGTTATTAAAAGATCAGTCAAGGAAATCTTACTAGCCATTAGACTCCCTCCATAGTCTGAATAGATGCCAAATGATGTAAGCAGGGCAAAAACCAGTGCCCAAGAGGCATAATCATGAGCAGCTAGTCAGGAGAGCTAGGTGAGAAAAAAGATGCACATGTCCTAGAAAAAAAACAGTATATTCCCCCTGTGACATTATCATTCATTTCTTCTCCAGGATATCTCTGATTAAAATACACATACTGAGAAGGCGGGCCCAGAGATCTCAACCCTTCCTACAATATTTTGTAACTGGAAGAAGTAATTCTCAGGAGGATGCCAACACACCCTTTTCTCCTCACCACATGGCTGGACCACCAAGTTTTCCAACCTGGTCCCTAGAACTTACTAAATTCATTAGCTAAAAGAGTTCTTGTTTATAAACAAATAAGGAGGAGGTCTCCATCTTGTACACAACAGAAGCTAATCCCTAAACTCTCTTATCCTTAACAAACATAAAGGTAGAGAGAAACCAATCCAGTTCCACAGCCTGGGGGAGAGATTATTTTGTAAATTTAAAATCAAACTCTTCTTGGAGGCCAAAGGAGAAATTACTTCTCTAAAAAAAATCCCAATTCAATATTAGTTTTCCACATATGTGATGTGTGTGTATATTTGCAACTGTGGGTGTGTGTATAGAGAAAAAGATTTATATTTCAGTGTTTCTCTTAATTATGTAGGATAAATTTTAAAAAGTTTAGACTCTTCACAATCTGGTTTCAGCTTATATTTCCAGACTTACTCACTTTATTTATCTTATTCACTCTGCATTCCAGTCAAACCAACTTATTTGATGTTACTCAGACTCAAAATTCCAACTCTTCCTTCCTTGTCTTTCTACTGGCTATTTCTTATTTCTGGAATATTCTTCCAGTCCAATCTTATCATTTAGGATATTTAGCTTGTAAGCATCAATGATCAAAATGAATCTTTCTACAGAAAAAATATTTTTCTGATTCCCTTGTGTCATCTTCTTCCAGGAATTATCTTGGATATATTCATCCTGAATAATGCTGAATTCATTCCTAAAATACTGAGTTCCTTAAGAGTAAACCTTGCATTTAATTTTATCTTTTTATCCTTAGTGTCTATTACAGTGCTTCAATAGTTAAGTTCTTCATATTTACTGTGTGAAACTATATTTCCTTGCATATAAAATGAAAATGCAAATTTAATAATAAAATAAATATATAAAATCCAATAGAAATATTAACTTCATATATAATTTCTTTTTTTCTTAAAGCAGTCTCAATTATCTTTCTTCTTTCTCTGCCTTTTGCCTTAGAGCAGCACATACTTGCAAAATATTAATCAACTTTTGAAAAAAATGTACTGTATGGCAAAAATAGAGAATATGTAAATAATATTGAAAGCAAATGTAAAGAATAGCATTATCCATTATATAACAATAGCATAGAAATTCTTACAAATTATCTTTTGCTTTCCCTTTTTATTTTTACCAAAATGCAATTAATTGTGATAAAGTACCTAAAATATAAAAAGTGTATTGTTGGGGCTAAAGTTCAAAGATTAAACAAGATGCAGCTAAAGTTCCAAAGAGCTGGCACAATAATAGAGAATATAAGACAATTATACATAAAACTGCTAATATATGAAAACATGAGATGATATAAGAACATAAATATAGGAGAGAAATAAGAAGGAAAAACTTGTGCTTTGATCTAAAGAATGTCTCACTTTCCCCAACTATAGAATAAAAGGTTTAGAATTAAATGACTTCTAATTTCTCTTTCTGCCAAAAAAATAATAATAATCCCAGGCTCCACTTTTCTACTTTAAGTTTAAAATGATCAAAGTTGGATGAAGTTAACTATTAGGAAGCCATTATGTGAGGAATGCAATTCTGATAAATAATCCTCTTCCTGAGCCTAAAATATGTGTGGTATAGCATATTATAGTTATTATTCCAAATGTTTATGAAAATGAATGTACAACTATTCCAAGCATTTTTCCTATAAATAGACCTTAAGTAAAAAGTGTGAGACATTGGCTCATATCTATTTGTTTTGTAATGTATTAAAGGGCTTCACAGCTCACTTCTTGTCCAATGCATAAATTCTGCTTGATTAATTATACTTTTAAAAGGACTAGAACCACTTTATAATTGATATGCATAGTTAGATACAATGTTATCCTGATGAAATAAAGCTCCCTTATTTAAAAAAAAGTAATAGAATCACAGAATTTTACAGTGTGTCTAAGAAATACTAGGAAAAGGATATTCTCAACTAAATAACAATAGGGTTTGATCCATTGTTTTTATGAATATCTACAATGACAGAATACCTATAAATTCAATAAAAAGTCTAGACAATTGCTACCACCTGAGGTAGCCCTTCTCACTTTAGGGGAGTTCTATTTATCAGGAAATTATTATTACATCAAATCTGAGTAAACACTTTGAAAAACTTATGTTTCCAGTTTTAAATTGGTTTTATTCTCCAGAGTAAGAATTGCCTTAACATTTTTGTATAGTATTAATAAAATACATTATTCACTTCTCTCCCTCTACACACATTCAAGTTTTTAGAATACCAAATTTACCCAGTAACTTAAATAGTGCTTTTAAACTGCAAAATCCTCACTATAAATTTGAGACCATAAATTTTTTCAAAGCTATGTGGAATTCAGTTTCTTCTGATTTGTTTATTTGATGCTCTTCAATGGTAGTTCAGAAAAAAGAAAACCAACCCTCCAGATGATGTTGCTGCACTACATGGGAACTCACCAGGTATGCCTGCCTATATTCCTTAATAATGATGGAATTATAGCATTTCTCCATCTAGTTTTTTTCTTTTTTTTTTTTTTTAGATTTAAATATTTTATTTTTTTAAAAAATTTTCCATGGTTACATGATTCCTGTTTTTATTTTCCCCTGTTAAGATTAAAAATGATAAAGACTGATATAGTAATAGAAATTAGTAGTTTAATTAAAGCCATGGCCTTGTTGGTAAAATATATATAATACCACGCTTATCTTTTAAATTTACCCCCAGAGCCCATCCTGTCCCTCTGGTACGCCAGCCAGCCACTCTGCAAAACCCAGAAAGAGAGCTTTCTCTAGGCCCTCCTCCGAATTTAAATTGCCCCATATGTGGGGAAGCTGGATGTCCCCAGGCCTTAAACTGGAAACCAGAAACCCATAGGGATCATGGGAAATGTAGTCTCAAAGTCCCCATGTGTCCATAGGGAATCTACTAGACACTTCCAAATAGCACTTCCCTGAATTCAAAACAAACATTTCCCCCTGAGATCTGGCAAAAAAAAAGTTTGACCTTTTTTCTTCGCTGGATCTGTAATTGACAACTTCTAAATTTTAGGAATTTGGGGGATAAAAGAAATAGATAAACAAATAGATAAAACTAGCCGCATTGACAAAAAAAACCAATTTGGGGGCAGTCCCCTATTGGCATATTAGTGTACATTCAAAACAATACATTCAACTTAATTTCAACTCCCCATAGTTCAATCAACTGCACCCCAAAGTTCAATTTTGATCTTCATGGTCCAGTGAAGGGTCTTTAGGCATCTTTTTGGTGCCTTCACCAAACAGGTCCATTGTCTGGATTCTGGGGAGATGGCAAAATCCTTATCCTGAAATTATTCTCAAAAGAATTTAAACTTAACATTATAGATTATAAAAAAATACATTTCCTTCTAAGAATCATACATTTCCCCCTGATATTACTCCTAAAGGAGTTAAATATACATATATTTTTACATGATCAAATTTTAAAAAACTTAACACACATCCCCCTGAGGAAAATTCTAAACATACCTCATTTCCTGAAAAGGGTACCTCAAGTCAGCTAAGGATGAGTGACTGAGTCATGGGGGTTGTATGAAGTCAATTGGCAAAATAAAAAGAATAAAATTCAAGAAAAAAGAAGAAAAAATTAATGTGTGAATGAAATGTAAAATGTGCAAAAATGTAGGGAAAATAAACTTATAATAGGCCTTTGAATCAAGGCCCAATGAAAGTGATTTAAGCAGTTTGATATTACCCATTCAGGGCCAGGACTTAAGGGAAATGTCTCTCTCTGATCTGATTTTGCCATCAACTTTTCAGGGAAAGGAGCCAAATAAATAACCAATCTTAGGTGCTGGCCTAGGAATTTAAGTTGAGGGGACCCACATCCTCTAAATTTTTAGAAAAGACTGGGACTCCAGGACTCAAACCCCAATTTCCAAGCCCTAAAGTATTGGCATATAACTCCTGCAATTCATGCAGATTTTTAGTCAAGTCTCTGTGACCTTGTGTTTTTTTAGCACTATTAATGGCTCTTGTGTTCCCTTCTCCTGGAATCAGACAAAAAGGCATTAAATCATCATCCCATATTCTCAGTCTCCGGCTCTTTAGGTATTTTCATTAAGCTTATAACACTGTAAAATCAGAAAAAGGATAAATAATGATTATATATGTACTTCCAGTACAAGATGAGAAAAAGGAAAAATCAATTGCTCTAATTAAAGAAAGGAATGTTTTGTTTTCTTTTAAATAAAAAATATATACATATAGCTTAGAACTAGTGAAGGGGTTTTTTACCCAAAAATGAGATTCACTTTCTGTGAGGGTTTTACAAAATAATAGATTCACAATGCATATTCAAATAAGAGTACCATAATTTCTAATAACACATTTTAAAACAATAAACAATGATGTTTAAAAAATCATATACTTGTTACAACTTTTAAATCTTGGCTAAGAGTTTCTCAATAAACTGTTACTGCTTTCATATCAAAATATGATATTTAAAAAAATCTTCTGGTCTAAATTACCTCAAGAATTCTAGAGCCTTCTATTAAAAGTATACAGGAGCTCCTTGGCTTCCTGTTTTAAAAAAATCCTGGGTAGGAAATTTTCATGCTTCTACCCATTTAAGGCAATAATTTTTTCTCATAATAAGATATATAAAAGCTTTATCCTTTAAGACAACAATTCTTTAGGATCTAAAGTAAAAGTTAAATGACCTCTCATAAAATTACAATTTAAATCTCAAGGCATAGAAATTTCCAAGGTTCAATACAATTACCAAGACAGAATAAAACTTAAAAGACATGTGCTCCTATAAGATGTTCATAGATGGTACATAAAACCACATTGTTTTTGATACAGTAAGCTTTAAGTAAATTAAGAAATATAATAAAATCATAAGCAGAAACTTCATTAGCTTAAAATGAGTCAGTGCAACAGGAAAATCAATGAAATAAACAAAATTAATTCACGAAACTAATCCGCAAAATGCAGTAAGATACAGTCTTTTTAAAACTCTGAGTTCTCAGGTTTTAAAAGTTAAGTGATTTTTTAAGTTCAAAGTTCTAAGCAGGTATGGGGTGAATTTCTTCCCCTGATGTTCAGTTCTTAATCACAAGAAAGTTTGAATAGGCCATGCGCCCAATGAAGAGTAATCACTAGTTCAAATTTCAGAGGCAAGCATCCACATGGGGTAGGGTCGTGGGCTCGGGGCTAGAGAAAAGCTTAGGTCAGTTTTGTAGAAAATACCCATGTGGAGAGCTTGTGGGTGGGTGTTTCCCCGTGGAGGGCAAGAATGGCCTTTCAGGTTAAGAGTTTCTCTATAAGAGAGTAGGGAGAAAGGGGGATATTTCCCAAATCTTTAGCAGCAGAGCTGAAGCTGAAATGGTGGCACTCAGCAAGTCAGGGAGGGGGTTGCTTAGAAATCTCAGGATTCCAGATCAACAGAAATGGTCTGCACTGGAGGGCTTGCGGCAAGAACCTGAGGCAGCAGGAAAAGCAGCAGAGATCACATGCACTGGGACACTGGCAGGCTCGAGGTTCAGCAGGGAAGCGGCAGGAAGGGAGACCAGGTCAGGACCCAGGAGATCAGTGGCAAGACGATACTGGTTGGGCTCCAGTATTTTGGGTTTAAAGCCAGAAGCCAGAATCAGTTGGCCTGACCTCCCAAGTTGGGGTGGGCTGGACTGACTGGCTGAGTACCACCTGAGGCAAAAACTTGCTGTTGCTTTTAGCAAAAGCATGGCAAGCAAGGCCACTTCTCTTTAGGCTATCTAGAAAATTGAGAATTCTTAATCCAAACTTCATATGGTTGCCATCAATGTTAAGATTAAAAATGATAAAGACTGATATAATAATAGAAATTAGTAGTTTAATTAAAGCCATGGCCATGTTGGTAAAATATATACATGACCACACCTATCTTTTAAATTTACCGCCAGAGCCCATCCTGTCCCTCTGGTACGCCAGCCAGCCACTCTGCAAAACACATAAAGAGAGCTTTCTCTAGGCCCTCCTCCGAATTTAAATTGCCCCATATGTGGGGAAGCTGGATGTCCCCAGGCCTTAAACTGGAAACCGGAAACCCATAGGGATCACGGGAATTGTAGTCTCAAAGTCCCCATGTGTCCATAGGGAATCTACTAGACACTTCCAAATAGCACTTCCTTGAATTCAAAATAAACACCCCTTCACCCCCCTTCAAACTTCTCCCCCTTATCCAACGCATATTTCCACTGGGTTTAACATGTGTGATCAGTCAACACTTATTTACATATTATTGATAGTTCCTTTGGTGTGGTCGTTTCCAGTCTACATCTCCAACCATGTCTGCATCAACCCATGTGTTTAAGTAGTTGTTTTTCTTCTGTGTTTCCGTTCCTGTAGTTCTTCCTCTAAACGTGAGTAGTGTTCCTTTCCATAAATCCCTCAGAATTGTCCTGGATCGTTGCATTGCTGCCAGTACAGAAGTCCATTACATTCGATTTTACCACAGTGTATCAGTCTCTGTGTACAATATTCTTCTGGCTCTGATCCTTTTACTCTGCGTCAATTCCTGGAGGTCTTTCTAGTTCACATGGAATTCCTCCAGTTTATTATTCCTTTGAGCACAATACTATTCCATCACCAGCATATACCACAGTTTGTTTAGCCATTCCCCAACTGAAGAGCATACCCTCTTTTTCCAGTTTTTTGACACCACAAAAAGTATGGCTATAAATATTTTTGTACAGGTCTATTTAATATATGATTGTTGGACCCAAATTTTAATATCTGGCCCAGATTCCCAGATTCGGTCTTAGTAGGTGAAATCACACTGACAATGCAATATGCAAGAAGAGGCACATTTATTTAATAGCAATAATGCTAGGGTCAGTAGGCAGAGAGGCTTGCATGATTAACCCCATGGATTTTTTAGCCAAGGATTTTTATAGGGTTTCTGGAGAAGGGAGTCTGGGAACATCCATCATTAAGGGGGAATGTTAGGTTCAGGGAGTCAGGAAGCATCTGGTAACCATCTGTCAAGGGGGTGTTAGTGTCAGGGGTCAGGAAGAATCTGACCACCATCCATCAAGGGGATTTCAGGGTCAGGGGTCAGGAAGCATCTGGCAAACATCCATCAATGGGGGAGATAAGGAAGAAAGTTACATGCTGGGAACTACTTGGAGCTGGAGATTAATTTTAGGCCTATCATAGGGGGGAGATAAGGAATACAGTTATATGCTGGGAAACATTTGGGGCTAGGGGTTTCAGGAGACTGAACAAGGAGGGGAGGGGGCAGGAAGCAGCTTACTGAACAGGTTAGAAATGGTTTAGTAGCCTGTCAGCTGAATTTTAGGCCCAACATGATCTCTTGGGGGTACAAACCCAGCAATGCTATGGCTGGATCAAAGGGCAGGAATTCTTTTAGCGCTCTTTGGGCATAATTCCAAATTGCCATCCAGAATGGTTGGATCAATTCACAACTCCACCAGCAATGCATTAATGTCCCAGTTTTGCCACGTCCCCTCCAACTTTCATTACTCTCCCCTGCTATCATTTTAGCCAATCTGCTAGGTGTGAGTGATACCTCAGAGTTGTTTTGATTTGCATTTTTCTAATTATTAGAGATTTAGAATACCTTCTCATGTGTTTATTGGTAGTTTTGGTTTTTTTTTGAGGGACCTTGGTTCTGGACTCCTCATCAACTTCAATGCTTCCCTTCAGGCTTCAGGTAAGCCTCTAACTTTAGGAGGATCCCCTTAATCTTTATTCCTCTTGTGGGTCCTTTAATATTATGTGGTCTGTTTCATGTTTGTCTTAGTTTTAGGTCTATTTATGTTTTACAGATTGCTGGATTTTCTTTTTTGCTAAAATCAAGGAAAATTTAGGTATTTTGGTGTGTACACATTGGTATTTTAGACAATAGTTTCCTCATTCTGAGGGAAATTGCACTAACTAAATTAAAATAACTAAAATTTGACTAACTAAAATTAGACAGACTAAAACAAAACTATTTCTGGTGAGAGTTTCCCCTCATTCCTGAGGAAGATTATCTGGATGAGTAGTCAGTTTTTAAAATATCTCTCATAACAGAAGATAGTTTTTCCTCAAGAAAGGCTACACTCATTTATGAGATAGCAAAAAAGAACCCGAGATTTTTTTTTAATGTTTTGAGTGAAAGGCTAAGAATAAATTTTACTCTAATAGGGAACTGCTTTTCAGCAGGGAGGAATAATCTCACTTGTCTCTCTTTGTTTCTGTTTTGTCCCTGTCTGTTCAGATTTTCACATTTTAAATTGGTATGAATTATGCTACCCTGAAAGAAGCTTTTAAAATTACTCATTTGACTGTTAAAATCATTTTGCCTTGGTTAAGTATGCTCATACAGGGTCAGTTAGATTCCTGCAGTCATATACAAACTCATGGATATCTGTATCTACAGATACTGACATTGATATTCCTCTCTCTATTTTTTTACATGCAAAAGAAATTCTTAGACATGTTACACAAGCTATAACTTGGCTAGAAAGAAAAATGGCAAATGATCTCAGCTCTACCACACTCTATTTCCACTCAGAAAACTACAGAAAGTATAGGGCAGAGTAGGCTTCCTATTCAGTCTGATATGACAAAGGTTAAAACTCAGTGAGTAAAAATCTGTGGGAACAACTGATAACAATTTTATACCCAGACACTAGTAATTTCTTCAAAAGATTAGCTTTACTTAGGAAAAAATAACAGTTAGAGTCTTGGGATTTAGAATTTACTTTTCCCTTATATAAAAATAAGGGAGACATTCTATTGTTTTCTTTTATAGTCTGTTTATTTTTCTACTATGTTTCAATTCATTCTAGTAGATGTTTTCAAACTGCCTCTACCTTTAGTCAGATCATCTGGAGGGGAGAGAAAATTGTAAATAATAAGACTTTGACTATTGTTAAAATATGGAAATCAAGGTTCAGTATTTGCAAAATGTCTCTCCATCAGACTTCCTAGGGTTTGATCCTGAGAACTCTGATGAAAGGATTCCAATAATAATCCTACAATTTACCTGGTTGACAATAGGCATTTTGTTCTCTGCTATCCCATTATCAGTTCTATAAAATTCAATAATCTCATGCTCTTTAGTGATCTTAGATTTGATAAAAGCAAATCATGATAAGTTAATAATGAAAGGTTGATTGAAATGCAAAATTGATCAACATAGTACTAACTACAATACTTGAAAAGGTTGTGATATTGTTAAACATCATTAATGCCTTGAATTTGGAAAAAAAATGAATTAAGATTTAAGAGTTTTCAAAGGGATGCCCAAAATGATCCCCATGTTAAAATCTTATCAGAGCTTTTTAATAAAAGATGTACTATGTAATGTAGGTTGAAATTACTGTCCAAAAAGCTAAATCATTTAATAGAAACTTTTGCTCAGAAAATTCTTTATGATCCTCCAGTTATCTTCTAATTAAGAAAATAAAAAGTATAGACTTTGTATTGTCTGTGATAGGGCACTTTGAAGATTTAAAAAGAAACACCCCATATTCAAACTTCTGTTTAAATTATCTTTTATTTCATTTGTAGTATGTTGTCTAATGCAATTTAGAAGTAAGTTTTCCTATTAATTATCTTTGGATTTGAGGGACTTCTGAATTATGTTATATTATTAATTCACCTCAACTATTGCTGTAAGTGTGATCATAGCTCCATCATGCCCCTGTTACTTTTTATATTCCAAACATGCTCTAGCATTCTAATAAATTAAACTGTAAAGAAACTATATAAATTTGATCATATGAGGAAATTTAGGTGAAATGTTAGTGCATTTTTCATGTGGTAGAACTCATGTCATAAGTTAGAACATCTGTTACTGCAGTCTAACCTTTAAGTTCAAAAATCCAAAATTGATTCTATTTTGAATTGAGACATTAGTAATTGTTACTTTACTCCTTTTCTGAGAGTCCTTCTGGAATTTATTCAGACCACTGAATGTACTTTTTATAGCCAATCCTTTTAGAATTCTTAGATTCTTGAGTGAACCAGGCTGCCTTTGGACTTGTCATTTCTTTCCATCTAAATGATTAAAGACTGTTTTTACTTCATGTTTTCATCTTGCCACTTGCTATGAGAAAACTGCTACAGCTAACCCAGGTTGAAACCTGTAGCTTATTTCTGCCTTCTGGGGAATGTTCCCAATATCTATAGAGAGCCAGCTCTATATGGTAGGGGTCCTGAGTGGCATTCAGTGGCATCAGATTGAAAAGACAGGAAACAGAAAAATGAGAACAACCAGTCTAGTGGTTAGCCCATGCTGCTCTAACTGCTATGGAGTTTAGGGTTTATTTACATATTGGTTTCAAAGAAAGAACACAGAGAAGGAATCACAGTTGTGAAGGGGTTACAAATCATACAAAACCCATTAAAATCTAAAAAGTAGAGAGATAGATCCAGGGTCAAAGGCCAAATTCCAACGACCAATTAGTAGGGAGTTAATTCTGGAAGCAGAAATATATTTCATAGAGATTGTTACTAATTGAGTCCTATCTTCTAGATTTACAGGATTGCACCTGGTCAGATAAAGTCCTGTCCAGCTTTGTCTGTCTAGAGCTTTATCTAAGTAATATATTTTTTAGAGTTCAGGCTTCTTAATTATCAAGGAGAGAAATTGTTAACTCAGTAGCTGTTGGTCTGCTAAGGACTCAAACCTTTTCAATAAGTCTATAATGTTTTTCCAATAAGAAAAGGTATGGATCATAAAAGGTGTGAAAAGGTCTCAGATTTTTATTCTTTTATTGGCTTCCCACAAATATCCTTTTCTCTTACATGTTGGCCTAAAGATGAAGTTTGGTGAGTGACTGTGATCTTTGACAGTTACATTGCTATTTTATATAGATGTTAGAAATCATAATAGGTGTGCCCTAAAAAAGTTGATATCTGAATCCATTTCAAGACTTTGCTATTTGAGATAGAATATTGACAACTTTATAAGAATATTGACAATTTGATTGTAAAATACTTCTGAGAGACTTCCTTTTAGATATGATTGTTATTAGGTTATTGGACGACCAAGTAGGCCATCAACACAACACACATGGCTCCCACCTTGTCATTCCCATGCTTCTATCTTCTGCCTAAGTTTAAACAATGAAATCATTGTATATCCTTTCTTCCTTCTCATAACACACAGTAAGTATAAGTCTTTTATTTTACGTGGTATACTTTGAAGCATTTTCCTAAAAGAACTTGCCTTACCACTTCTTTGCTTTTACTTTTCTAGTTGTTTTTATGTATGACGCTATGATTTTTCTGTCACAATAAAGTCAGAACTTTACCCATAAACATATTCCAGCATCTTATTTTTACAATTTCATTGGTTTCCACTCTTCCCCTACATAGGCTGGACAAAGCTGGTCATGCTCTTTATCCTGCCATTTGCGCTGTATCATATCTGAGTTCTGCCAAGGCACTTTCTCCTCATACCCCAGGAAGATGAGTCCTCTGTGCTGTCTCTCCATGTTGCTCTGGGCTGTAGCATTGCTTCATCTCACTCTCTCTCACACACACATACATATACTAAAACATATATATATATATAAATAAAATACATATATACATGTATGTATATGTACACACATATGTAATGTATCTATACATGTGTATGTATATATAATAAAGGATTCATTTAGAGTATTCTATCTTCTTTATGATGATTTCTTTCCATCCTTCAAAAATTGCTGCTTGTTCTAAATTACTATAGGCTGCATTATCTATTCATACTACTCTTTTGATCCTTAGCATACATTATTTGGTATAGGTCAATTCAAATGTATATACTCATACCTGAGGAAGGATGATTTCTACATCTTTGAGTCTTTCATATCTAGTATTATATATATATATATATATATATATATATATATATATCTTAGACTCTCAAAAATTATTTTTTAGGATTTTCCTTTTAGTAAATAGTTAGTTTTGAATCATAAATACAATGAAAAACAGTTGCTTCACTATGATTCTTTTAAATGTTTGGTTTTTTTTTTCTTCTATATCAGTAATTACAATGCTTGGAAATGGTAATTCATGGAAACTTGAGTTACTCTGCAGGATTGAAGAAGATCCAAGAAGACATAAGTTACTTAGAAATTATAAGTTAAATGATTCCTAGATTTGTTATAAAATATTCACTATACCTTAATTTTTGTTTCACTTTTATGTTCTATTATAACCCCGGGAGATTTGGGCTTTAGTTGCATTTTTTTAAAAAAGGAAATCTACATTTTTCTGCAATTGTTTCAGTTATAACTATATATGTCTTCTGAATTGCAAACTTTGTAGCATTTTTTTGACCAATTCTCATCCACAGTTTGTAATAAAAAAGAGAGCCAGTAACCAATGTTATGATACAGTGGAGAGAGAGAGAGTCTATGTGGTAAGTCTCTTTCAGCTCTCCCCTGGGGCTGAATATACACTGAGAAGTTTTAAGGGAGTGTCACCCCAAAACTGGGTGACCTGTATGGTCGTGCTGCCCCTTGGGAGTTGGGGGCAAGGCTTCCCTATAAGACAAGGTATGGGATACCCCTATCCGATCTCGAATAAGGATGGGGTTCACATAAACTTCCCCCCATCAGTTAATTCACAGCAGGTGGTCCGGCTTCAAGATGGAGGCAGCCAGACCAAGCTGTGATTCCCTTCACCCTCGTAGTCTCTCAGGCACTCTGGAATGCTATCTGACTGATGAATGGCTTTTATTATTTGCAATTCAGAGAATGGGGAAAGGGGTGATGGGGAGAGGGATGTGGGGGTGCCCTCTTCACTATTCCAATGGGGTCTGTTACTTAGGTGGGAAACCCAATGGTTCCCACTTCTAAGCTTCTCCCTTTGCTTCTTCTCCTTCTGTTTCTGTTTCTATTTCTATTTCTATCCTTTCCTATAATTATAAGTTTTGACTGAAAGGGGGTCATTCAGCAAGGTTGGGAATGGGTCAAGGAGACTATGAGATTGCTCCCAAAATAGAGTCCAAAAACTTCAATCAATGATTGAAGTCTTGATGGTCGAGATGCAATGAATGGCTTTGACCAGGGAATCAGGGTCTCAATTTCCAAAGAAAGATCCTCAGGAAGCCCTCAGGACTGGATCAGAGTTGGGATATCCTCCTCCTTTCTCCTCCCTGTCTTTAGCCCAAAGACCACCCCTCCTCCTCCTTCCTTCCCCAGAGAATCACCAGAATCCTCTCTGGTCTCAACTGTCACCAACTGTCAACAACTACTTCTCTGGCTCCTTTTGTCCCATCCCCCTTACACAAATCCCATCCTTACAAGTTTCAAACTTGGGTTAGGAGTGGGGCTCATGGAAGTTGTATAGCATGTGATAATGTTAGGAATGCTGGATGCCTTTGTGAGGCAAAATTTTAATAACTTTTTCTGAACAAACAATAGAGAACTATCAGGTATTTTTTAGTAGAATGATATGGTCAGATGTGTTCAAAAGGGAAAATTATTTTGGACATATTATGGAGAAATTTGTTGGTGATCTCTGGAAAGAGTTGTTTACAATATAGAATGATAACTTAAATGATTATTGCTTGGTAACAATTTCTTTTTATATGATCCAGAACCCTTGATTCTATGTCTCTTCTCATCAGACTCCTTTCTAATGGAAATTTTCTCTCCCTAAGGAAATTCTCCTACTAGGAATACAATCTGTTGACTTGCTTACTTCAGTTTCTTGGGAGTTATATTAATCAGTATAAAATACTTAACTGGAATCCTCATTTATTCAGCAATCTTTTGTATTTCTGGCTTGATTGAATTAGTCCAAAAGAGTAGGTATAACAAATTACCTTTGAGTACTGTATTTTGTACTTTGAACAACCTTTGACATTAGTGATATTTTTTGACATGCCATCCTCACCTTGTTTTATATAACTCTTCTCTATTTACTCACTGGAATTCATCACAGGTTTCTGACTTCCTAGAAACTGTCTTGAAATTTTACATGTAATAACAGAATATTCCCACAATAATTTTTCCCCTCTTTAACCAAAGGATTGTACTACCTACTTGTTTTAGTCAAATATGCTTATTTTTTAAATTTTATTTATTTAATTCATTAAATTAGAATATTTTCCATGGTTACATAATTCATGTTTTTCCCTCCCTTCCTCCCTCCCCTCTTCCAGAGCTGATGAGCAATTCCTCTGGGTTTTACTGGCATCATTGTTCAAAACCTATTTCCATGTTATTAATATTTGCAATAGAATGATCTATTTAAAGTCAACATTCCCAATTATATAGCCATCAAATCATGTGATCACTTATATGTTTTTCTTATGGGTTTCTACTGCCACAGTTCTTCTCTGAATGTGGATAGCATTCTTTCTAGTAAGTCCCTAGTAGAGAAGTCCATTATGTTTAATTGTGCCACAGTGTATCAGTCTCTCTGTACAAGGTTCTCCTGATTCTGCTCCTTTCACTCTACATCAATTCCTGGAGGTCATTCCAGTTCACACGGAATTCCTCTAGTTTATTACTCCTTTGAGCACAATAGTATTCCATCATCAACAAATACTACAATTTGTTCAAACACTCCCCAATCAATGGACACCTCCTCATTTCCCAGTTTTTTGCCACTACAAAAAGTGTGGCTATAATATTATCTCCTTTGGGTACAAACTATTATAAGGAAAGGAGAGAATTGATGAAAACAGGTAAGAGAGCTTTTGCACAGAGATCAGTGTGCTAGATCTTGCCACATGTCCTGGAACCACAGAGCTGGTTCTGGAATATGGGGAATATATAAAATAGGACACAGAGAGATGTCAAGGGGCTTTTGGACTTCCTGTTGGGGGAATAATCTGAAGCTGACAACTTCCTCCTGCTTGGGATCTCCACAAGCCTAGGAGGGGGTTTTGTTTCCTATCCCTTTGGAGCCAAAGCCATTTATTCTATTGTTCTGTTTAGATACATCCTGCTTACTTGTGATCCACTCTTTTTTCTAGTGTCCTGAAAGAGTGTTCCCAACTGCTGCAAAGATCTCTGCCAGTCAGCCAGTAATTGTCTGTGGGAAGGTCTGAAGCCATCTTGGGCCTAACCCAAAGAGGGTTGATCCCAGAAATAAAGGGGACAGTCTAACTACAGTGAAAGACTATAAAACCTAACCAAACATTATCTGGGAGGATNCAAATCCCTAATACAACAAGGAATAATAATTCCACACTACTCTGAATGTAATACACTAATCTTTCTAATTAAAAAGCCAAAATTATATCAAAATGGCAGACCTGTCTACAAACTTATCCAAGATTTAAGAGCAGTAAATGACCATGTAGTAAAAAGTCACTTAGTAGTGCCAAGTCCAGTAACCATTATCTACTCAATCCCAAGTCATTCTAGATATTTCACTGTAGTAGATTTATGTTCAGCTTCTTTTTCAATCCCTATTCATGAAGAGTCATGAAAGATTTCTGCTTTCACCTGGGAAGGAGTCCAATACACCTGGTGTCATCTGACCCAGAGTTATTCCTAAAGCCCTTCTCTATTCTCCCAAATCTTAAATAAGGACCTTAAAACAATCAAATTCAGGGAGAGCAAGCTAGTGCATTTTGTGGATCACCTTCTTCTAGCTTCCCTGAAGGCAAAAGTTTGTATAAGGGACAGCAAGTTTCTTTTATGGGAGCCTCTATAAGCATGGACATGAGATTTCAAAAGAAAAACTACAGTGGTGCTTGCCAAGGTTTTAGTATTTAGGGTTTGAACTATCAGGAGGTTCTAGAAGTATTACCCAGAAAAGAATTGTAGATGTCCAGAAACTGAGTGTTCCTAAAACTAAAAAGCAACTCAGAACAATTCTTGGGACAATAGAATTCTGCCATCAATGGATCCCTGGGTATAGTGAGATAACTAAATGCCTTACTGACTTAAGAAATTCAGAACCTGACCCTTTAAAGCAACCAGAACATCTGCAACCCATTGCAAAGCTAAAAGAATCAATTCTATCAGGCCTAGCAATAGGGATCCCAGATTATTCAAAACCATTTCAATGTTTTTGTCAGAGTGAAGGGGGATATTTTGGTTGGATTTATCTAGTTTTGTTAGGGGAAGGTTGAGGTCCCCCACTGACATGGTTTTACTATCTATTTCTTTCTTAAGCTCCTTATTTTATCCTTTAGAAATCTGAATGCTGTACTATTTGGTCAATATATGTTTACTACTGATATTTCTCCATTATTTTTACTTCCTTTTATCAAGATGTATTTACCTTCCTTATCTCTTTTAAATAGATATATTTTTTCTTTAGCTTTGTCTGACATCATAATTGGTAATCCTGCCTTCTGTGTCTCAGTTGCGACCCAGTAAATTCTGTTCCACACTCTTAAATTTACCTTGTGTATGTCTACGTACCTCAAGTGTGTTTCTTGTGGAAAACATATGGTAGGATTCTGGTTTTTAATCCATTCTGCTATCCGCTTCCTTTTTATGGGTGAGTTCATCTCATTCACATTCACAGTTATGATTACTGTCTATGTATTCCTCTCCATTTTTATTTCTTCCTTTGATTCTGCCTTTTCTCTTATCCCTCTTATCCTCCCCTCCAAATTTTTGTTTTTAGTCAATCTCCTCCCTTATGTTACTCTCTTTCCTATCTCCTCCCCTCTTATTATTCTGCTCTTACTATAGTGCCATTTAAACAACTCCCAACCTCTCCCTCCATTGTATTGCTCTCCTCCCCACCAGCCCATTTATAACTCTTCTCCTTCTCTATAGGGCATGTTACAATTATCTGCCCCAGTGGATCTGATTGTTCTTCTATCTCTAAGCCAATTCCAATGAGAGTAAGATGTAAATATTACCTGTTGCCAACCCCTTCCCCCAATGATCTTTTTTATTATATATATACATATATATATATATGTATATATATATATATATACACCTCATACCCCATTTTTCTCTTCCCATTTATCTTAGTATTATACTTTTTAACGCCTAATTTTTTTTTTACATATCATCCTATATAGTTTGCCTCTGTGCCCTCTAAGTATACTTATTCTAGCTACCCTGATGATAATAATTTTTAAGAGTTACAAATATCATTTTTCATATAGGAATACAAATCATTTGAACTTATTGGGTCCCTTAAAAATTTTTCCCTTCATTAATTACCTTTTGGTGATTCTCTTGAGTTCTGTGTTTGGGCATCAAATTTTCTGTGTTATTCTGGACTTTTCTTCAGGAATGCTTGGAAATTTTCTATTTTATTAAATGACCATACTTTCCCCCTGCAAGAATATAGTCAATTTTGCTGGGTAGTTGATTCTTTGTTGTAGATCCAGTTTCCTTGCTTTCCAGAATATCATATTCCATACCTTCTGGTCCTTCAGCCTGGGTGTAGCCAGGTCTTGTGTAATCCTGAATGTGGCTCCATGATATCTGAATTATTTCTTTTTAGCAGTTTGTAGTATCTTTTCCTTGATCTGGTAGTTCTTGAACTTGGCTATAATATTCCTGGCCATTGTCAATTAGAGATTTAATGCAGGAGGTGATCTGTGTTTTCTTTCAATCTCTACTTTACTCTCTTGTTCAAATATATCAGGAAGTTTTCTTGGATAATTTCCTATGAAATGATGTTCAGGCTTTTTCTTTGGTCATGATTTTTTGTTAGTCCAATAATTTTTAAATTGTCTCTTTTGGATCTATTATCCAGGTCTGTTGTCTTATTAATGAGGTGTTTCATATTTTCCTCAATTTTTTCATTCTTCTCATTTTTTATAGACTCTTTCTGTCTTGTGAAGGCATTTTCTTTTAGGTTTTGGATTCTGATTTTTAAAGACTGAATTTCATCCCTGGATTTTTGATTCTTCTTTTCCTTTTAGTCTATATTTCTTTGTAGGTCATCTTTCACTTTCTTTGCCTCATCTTCAAGTTAGTTATTTCTGGCTTTTAGATAATTATTTTCTTGTTTTAGTTCATGTTCCTCTGTTTCCAGATGATCTATTTTGCTTTTTAAGTTCTTTTTCCAATTGACTTCAACTTCTCTTAATTGTTTTTTTAATTGTGTTTTGAGTTCTTCTAAAGCCTGAGTCCAATTTTCCAGAATTCTTATGTTTTTCTAGGTGTTCCTTGGTCCTCCTCCCTTCCATTTGTTCTTTGTTCATTACCTGGATAGAAGCTGTGTATTATAATTTCTTTTCTCTTTTTCTGTTGTTTACTCTTATTTTTTCCCTTATTTTCCCTTCCTTATTGGCTGTATTCTTCCTCTGCTATTTATTTGCTAAAAATGTGAGTTTGGACTTTTCTGCCCTGAACAAGATTCTTCTTTTCTTTACTGATTAACTGGATTAGGCAAATGGAGCTGATCTGTTTTATTAATATTCCCTGAGGTCAGATCTTCCCCAGCTGCCATCAGAGGCTGAAGGTGAAAGTGAATGTGAGGAGGTTGAAGGTAGTTACCCTCCTTCTCCTCTCTTTCTTTCTGCCAGCTGCCTCATCTGAGCCCTGAGCTTCCTGTGGTGGTACCAAGATATTTTGTAGTGGTTGTAGCTTTCACTCTGGTATCCCAGTCAGCAGGATTCTTACCATCTCAGCACAACAGTTGGGGGATAGGTGTTGGAGACTGAGTTTTTTTGCCATCTGAAGGCTTCTTCTCTGCACTATTGATAGACTGCATTAAGCCAGTTGACCTGGTCTACAGAGTTAAGTGTGCCCTCTGGCCAAAACTTCCAAAGGCAGAGGTCCAAGATGGAGGATTAGTGAGTGAAGGCTGAGATCAGGCTGCTGTCCTCTCTGCCCCTCTCCTCCAGGTGCCTCCTTGCCAGCAATGGTCAGAGCCCTGAGCCATGTAGCTATGGTAGCAAGGTACTCTCTCAGAACTGGAGCTCTGACCCCAAGATCCCACTGATCACATAAGGCTCAGTACAGTGGGTTGGGGAGGGGCCCTGAGACAGTTTTTCTTTTTTTATTTGAAAATTTTATTTAATTATTTAATTTAGAACATTTTCCCATGGTTACATGATTCATGCTCTTTCCCTCCCCTTCTTCTACCCCCCTCCCATATCAAATGAGAAATTCTACTGTGTTTTACATCTGCCATTGATCAAGAACTATTTCCATATTATTGATATCTGCACTAGGTTGATTGTTTAAGAGACTACATCCTCAATCATATTCCCATAGAACCATGTGATCAATCACATGTTTTTCTTCTGTTTCTGCTTCCACAATCCGTTCTCTGGAGATGAATAACATTCTTTCTCATAAGTCCCTCAGAATTTTCCTGGATCATTGCATTGCTGCTAGTAGAGAAGTCCATTACATTAAATTGTGCCACAGTGTATCCATCTCTATGTATAAGGTTCTCCTGGTTCTGCTCCTTTCACTCTGCATCAATTCCTATAGGTCATTCCAGTTCAAATGGAATTCCTCCAGTTCATTATTCCTTTCAGCACAATAGTATTTCATTACCAACAGATACCACAATTTGTTCAGCCATTCCCCAATCAAAGGGCATCCCCTCATTTTCTAATTTTTTGCTACCACAACAAGCAAGGCTATGAATATTTTTGTATGTGTCTTTTTCCTTATGATCTCTTTGGGGTACAAACCCAGCAGTGGTATGGCTGGATCAAAAGGCAAACAGTGAGACCTTTTTTCTTTCTTTTCTTTAAACCTGAGAAGTCAACCTTCTCTGTATATTTTTATGTTGAGTTGAGCAAGAGAGTCTTCCAGATTTGTCCTGTTGTTGTATTTGGTTTTTTGTTCCCCTTGAGGTGCTTTTTTTGTTTGGTGTGGAAGGGTTTTCACAAAGGAATCACTTTTGTTGCTTCTAAGCTACCTTATTGACCACAAATTTCAGATATGCTTATGATAATCATTCAGACCACTTCTCCACAATTCTTTATTAGTCTATGCTTTTGTGTAGTCACGCTCACTATAAATCTTTTTGATGCCCTTCATGTAACATATCTTTTATTCTAAGCAATCATGCTTTAAATACAATAGGAATCATAGAAAGATTATAGGTATTTTTTAAAGAAAATTTTTTCAAGAAGAATTTTGAGGTCCACAAATATATTATCCAGTTTTCCGAATGAAATCCAGTCTATTGTACTCATCTATATTTAATTTTCCTAAGATGTATGTACTGACACATGAACATGACTATGGGATATCTTTCTAATTACACGTCGTATTTGGAGCAAAAATTGTTCACCTCCTTGTTTGTTTATTTTTATTATGTAGTTAGATTATACTTAATGATTACGGGTCTTATTATGAGACTCTGAAACATTCTCTGTCTTAATTAAATCATCAGTCATTCACCACTAGCAGCCTTTATGGAAAGCAGAACCCCTCTTCCATCTGGACTATATATTGGACATCCTCCAAGAGTGTTGCAACTACCTTTGGTTTGCATTTGTTTCCTTTTATTGTACTTCAAATGATATTATTAATCTTAAGTTCAAGAATTAATTATCACTTTTATTGCATCTTTCAAAGAAACTTTAAGGATTTCAACAAACATGAAGACACTGTTTTGAAGCAGAGCTTCTAAAGTGGTATTTTGCTCCATGGAATTAAATGTTTTTTATGGTCAATAGGCATCACAGTGAGTCTTGTATTCTCTGGGCCTTTCAATCTATTTTTTAAATTCTTCCAAATGTTTGCAAATTCAAATAAAACAAGCATTTCTATATATAAAGAAAAAAGAAAATATCACATGACTGAAATAATAGATGTCCTCTGTGTTTAACTATTTTTTTCTTTATATTTACATAATAGATTCTCTCCACTAGTATCCCAAACCTTCCCCACCCTTCCCACATTAAAAAAGTATATCATTATGGAGATCAATACATTCATATAAATTAAGTCTTTCATGATTTATCTTCCTGTTCACTTTCCAGAGGTAACGTTCTCAGTTTATGAGACTGTTTGTGAACTATAATATGACTTACTTTAGGGCATATTCTGCTACACTGGTAATATTGCAGGCCTTTACTTTTTGTAGTCTATATCTATCCATCTGGTATTTTTTGGCACAATGATGTCACCAGTATTGCCCTTCTTTAGAATTTTTAAAAAGTACTACTTTTTCTAAAAATGTATAGGGATGCCTTTTAACTCCTCAATTTTTGTTTCCCTATCCCTTTTACCCTAATGATAATTTTTTGTACTGTAAACAGTAAAATTACATATGGTAAAAAAAGTATTAGTATCAGTAATGATATATCTACTATCCTAGTACTAGAATCTAGTATTAATTCTCTGGATATGTATAATGATCCCCTGATTCTATTTATTTCACTATTCATCATCTTGAGTTTTCTTTTTAGGTATTTTTAAAAAATCAATTTGTTCATTGTTTCTTATGGCACAGTATTATTCCATTACAATTATATACCATAATTTGTTTAACCATTCCATATTTGATTGGTATACTCTCCGTTTCCAATTATTTTCAACCACAAAGAGAACTGCTATATTTTGAAACAAATGAGTCCTTTCCCACTTTCCCTAATCTTCTTGGAAAACAAACCCACCTGAACTTAAGAGTATATACAATTTTATAGTTCACTGGGAATAATTCCAAATTGCTTCCCAAAATTATTAGGTCAGTTCACAGCTCCACTAACAGGGCCTTAGTAACCTCATTTTTCCATATCCTCTTCAACCTTTTTCATTTTACCCATTCATCATTTTAGCAATCTGGTGGATGTAACATAATATCTCAAAATTGTTTTTGTTTTCCATTTTTCTAATCAGTAGTGATCTGGAACATTTCTCATATACCTATTTAGGATTGATTTCTTCATCTTAAAATTCTTATCTTTTGCCCACTTATCAATTGGAGAATGGTCTTATTCTTAAAATTTTGACAAAATTCACTATATATTTTAGATATGAGACTTCTATCTAAGAGTCTGCCAATAAATTTTTCCCAAATTTCTGCCTTCCTTCAAATCTTGTCAGTGTTCATTATTTGTACAATATTTTTCAATTTAATGTATTCAAACTCATCCATTTTAAGTTTTAAAATACCTCTTATCTCTTCTTGACTGATAAATCCCTTTCCTATCCACAAATCTGATAGATATATGTTCCTTGTTCCCCTAATTTACTTATATTATCTCCTTTTAGGTCTAGATCATGCACCCATTTTCATCTTATCTTAGTGAATGGTGTAAGATATTGGCCTAAACCTAGTTCTGATAAACTAGTTTCTAGTTTTCTCAGCAATATTTCCCAAACAGTGATTTGCTATTCCCAAATCCTGGAACTATGGCTTTCTCAAATACCAGATTACTATAATTATGATAATCCTTTACTGCTGTTTATTGTATCTGCTCTGTTGTACTGGTCTACATTTTTATTTCTTAGTACTAAATAGTTTTATAATATGGTGTAAAATGGAGCCCTGCTAGGCCCTTTCCATTACATTTTTAAATTAATTCCTTTGATATTCTTGATCTTTTATTCTTCCAAATGAGTTTTATAATTATTTTTCTAACTCAATAAGAAATTATTGAGTTAGACCTTTCAGTCTTTAATTAGACTCTGAGATGTGGTCTGTTTTTCATGTCTCATGACTCCATAAAGAAAAGTATAGATTTATGTGGAGAGAAATCACATAAATATTTTTAGAGATGATAAATAGGCCATATTATTTAGAATTTATGGGTATATTATTGTTCCTTTTTTCAGTAATTATATAATCCATGTTTTATTTCTGCTTTTAGCATCTTCTTTATCAGATACTTTAAATTGCTCAAAAATATGTTTATGCTGACTCCAATAAAGAGCTCTGATTTGTCTACTTTATCTGATTCAGGTGTTCTTCACATATTTTTCTGTCAGTGAAATTTCAGCTTCCTCATATACCATGTCAAAAACTTCTATGTTAAAGTCTACATGTAATGGAATACTTGTCATTGGTGGAAAAATATAATAATGCTGTAGAAAACCTGCTAGATCATTTTCATCTTTTGGTTTTCTATCATGAAATATCATTAAAATATCATTCCTAAAAGCCTCAAAGATAAATTGGCTTGTGTGAGTTTCTTACCAACTTTGCTTAAAGCTGTTTTTCCCTCCATCCTTCCTATTTTATGAGATGGTGTTGTTCATAATTTTCCATCATCTTCTTTTATATCTTTACAAATAATATTAGTAATAGGAACTAGCATTTATTTAGTGTTTTAAAGTTTACAAAATGTATTGCTTATATTATTTTATCCTCATAATAAACTTTTGAAATATATGTTATTATTATTCAAATTTTAAAGATGATGAAATTGAGACTAAGAATGATTAAGCTACTTACCCAAGGTCACATAACTAGAAAGTGTCTGAGACTACATATGAACTCAGATTTTCCTGATTCTAAGTCCATTTCTATGTAATGCAACCCAATGCTGCTTCAGAAGTACACTGAATTATTTCTATTAAGGAAAAAACTTCCTTGAAAGGAAAAAAAAAGCTTTCTTTAAAAATGGCTGTTATTTGTGCTGCTACTAATTTTTCATTATTTTTTTCTAATTTGGTAGTGATTTTTATCTTTGCTCTAAAAACCTGTTGTACTGATTATATACAAATAACTGATTTGGAGTCCAGAATTGGTAATAATTTATTTTCCACCTATTAAAAATGGTGAGTTTCTGTTTTGATGTTACTTAATGCTAATAATTTCTATAACTTCCACATCTCTATTAGAAAAACACACAAATCCTTACTTTCTGAATTAGAATCAGTACAGTATATCCAAAGCTGTGTGAATGGTAAGGCTAGGCAATGGGAATTAAATTTCTTGACCCAAATCACAGAGCTAGGAAAAGTCTGAGGCCATATTTGAACCTAAGGTCTCTCATCTCTAGTCCTGGCTTTCAGTCCACATTTCTTCTTTAAATAAAGTATTCACTCTCTTTATCCAGCGAGAATCTTAAAAGCCCTATATTTGTTTTATCTCTCATTGAAGATGAATTTCCATATTTTTTCCTACCCTCCCATGTCTACTTTTCCATTTAAGTATCAAGGTTATGTTGATTTAGTTTAAGGTTCTTTGTATCATCACTCTACCAACTCAGATTCCATTGCATATGTTAGAGAATAAGCTGTAATTACCTTCATGTTGATATTTTACAGATGCTTCTCCTGAACACAGCAATACAAAATGGCTGAATATTCCACAAAATGAAGTCTTCTTGTTTTAAGATACATGCTAAAACCAGTTCCATCCATTCTTTTATTTGTCTTTCCAATGAGAAGTTGTGAATCATCCTTCTCTTCAAAAAAAACTGACTTTTGTCTTCTGATTTTATTTACAATGAATATATCAAGATATGATTTTGCAGGATGGAGCCAAGATAGCAGCTTAGTAGCAGGGAAATACTTAAACTGCTCTGATTTTTCTTCCAAAAACATTTCAAAAGGACAGAAGTCAAAGCAGGACAAGCAATGGGGCCCCAACACTAAACACAAAATGAAAGGTAAACAGAGAGAGTGGATTTCCATGAAATAAGGGACCAAAACTTCACAAGGTAAAGCACAGGCTAACCATCCCCCCTCTCCACCAAAACACCAGATGCAGAGCCAGGACCTGGGCAACCTCAGGATTCTAGGAGTCAGGCTACATTAAACAAAAAGCACCTTAGGCCTATCCCTGCAGGTTCTAGGTCCTGTAGTGAATTTGACTATCAATAGCAGTAGACTCATCTGACAGCAGTAACAGCAACAGCAGCAGCAGCAGCAGCAGTGAAGATAGCCTTGGGGTAAAACACTGCAATGTGTGCTATACCAACAAAAATAATTACAAACATATCCCTGGAAATCACAGACACTGAAGGTGAGTTTCAGAACTCCATACCACTGGGCTCACTCAGGCCTATAACAAAGTAGTAAAGATGGCCCCAAGGCAAAACCTTGTAAGCCAAAAGCTAAGATAGAAATGACCAGCAACTTGAAGGACTCATAATCCTAAAGCAGGAAAATAAGTAAACAGTAGCAAAGAAAGTTCTTGATCCTCAAAAATTTCTAGAGAGAGAGAAAAAAAAACAAAAGCAACAGGACAAGATGAGAAATAAGCAAACATGAAAACTCTCCAAAAAAATGGAAACTACTTGCAAGCTCTGCAGGACTCAAAAAGGAGTTAAAGAACCAAGTAAGACAGATAAATGAAAAATGGGAAGAAAAGTGGGAAAAAGAAATATAAGTAATGGAAAAAAGAAAATAATAGCTTAAAAGACAAAATTGGCCAAATGGAAAGAATGACATTGAAATAAAATTAGGAAATAAGCAGACTAAAACCCAGAACTGATCTGCTGAAAGAACAGGCAAAAATATCCAATCATGAAAAAAGTACAATGAAAAGTAGAATAGATCAAATGGAAGAGGAGAATCAAAAGATCATAGATAAAAATTCATCCTTAAAGACTAGAACTGGGCTAGAAGAAGCTAATGATTTCATAAGACATCAAGAAATAAAAAACAAAACAAAATGAAAAGAATGAAAAATATAGAAGAAAACATGACATTTTTCATTAAAAAACTGATCTGGAAAATAGATGCAGGAGAGACAATTTGAGAATTATTGGACAAACTGAAAGTCATGACCAAAAAAAATCCTAAACATTATATTACAAGAAATTATCCAAGAAAATTGCCCTGATATTCTTAAACAGGATGACAAAATAGACATTAAAGGAACCAAGAGATCACCTTGTATAATAAATCCCCAAATGCTAATTCACAGGAATGTTATAGCCACTTTCAAGAGCTTCTAGGCCAAGAAGAAAATACTGTGAGACTTCTGGGAAGTAAAAGGGAATTTTTTGTTCTCTTTGTTCATTCTGAGTTAACACTTTGGTTAACAATAACCTAAGTATCCCCTCTCCCTTGTCTACTTTTTTTTTAAACTTTTTATGTATATTTATTTTTTAATTTTTTGGAAATTTTTTTCCTTAGTTCCATGATTCATGTTCTTGCTCTCTCTCCCCCCATCCCACAACCTCCCAGTAGCCAACTCACATGCCCACGGGTTTCCGCGTGTGTCATTGATTAAGACCTATTTCTATATTATTGATAATTGTAGTAGCGTGGTCATTAAAAGTCTACATCCTAATCATGTCTGCATCAACCCATGTGTTTAAGTAGTTGTTTTCCTTTTGTGTTTCCTTTCCTGTAGTTCTTCCTCTGAATGTGGCTAGCATTCATTTCCATAAATCCCTCAGAATTGTCCTATATCATTGCATTGCTGCTAGTACAAAAGTCCATTAAATTCAATTTTACCATAGTGTATCAGTCTCTTTGTATAATGTTCTCCTGGTTCTGCTCTCTTCCCCTCTGCGTCAATTCCTGGAGGTCATTCTAGTTCACATGGAATTCCTACAATTTATTATTCCTTTAAGCACAATACTATTCCAGCACCAGCATATGCCACAATTTGTTCAGCCATTCCTCAATTGAAGGGCATAACTTCGATTTCCAGTTTTTTGCCACCACAAAAAGCATGGCTATAAATATTTTTATACATGTCTTTTTCCATATGATTTCTTTGGGGTATAAACCCAGCAATGTTATGGCTGGATCAAAGGTCAAAATTATTTTACCACTCTTTGGGCATGGTTCCAAATTACCATCCAGAATGGTTGGATCAATTCACAACCAAACCAGCAATGCATTAATGTCCCAATTTTGTCACATCCCCTCCAACATTGATTACTCTCCCCTGCTGTCATTTTAGCCAACCTGCTGGGTGTGAGGTGGTACCTCAGAATAGTTTTGATTTGCATTTCTCTAAATATTAGAGATTTAGAACACTTTCTCTTGTGCTTATTAATAGTTTTGATTTCTTTATCTGAAAATTGTCTATTCATGTCCCTTGCCTATTTAACGAATAGAGAATGGCTTGATTTTTTGTACAATTGATTTAGCTCCTTGTATATTTGAGTAATTAGACCTTTGCAGAGTTTTTTGTTATAAAGACTTTTTCCCAGTTTGTTGTTTCCCTCTTGATTTTAGCTGCATTGTTTTTGTTTGTACAAAATTTTTTAATTTAATTTAATCAAAATTATTTATTTTACATTTTGTAATTTTTTTCTAACTCTTGCTTGGTTTAAAACCTTTCCTTTCCCAGAGATCTGACAAGTATACTATTCTGTATTTGCGTAATTTTCTTATAGTTTCCTTCTTTATATTCAAGTCCTTCATCCACTCTGAATTTATCTTGGTGTAGGGTGTGAGATGTTGATCTAAACATAATCTCTTCCATATTGTTTTCCAATTTTGCCAGCAGTTTTTGTCAAATAGTGTATTTTTGTCCCCAAAGTTTGGCTCTTTGGGTTTATAATAAACTGTCTTGCCAATATAACTTACTACAAGTCCATTGAACTTATCCTCCCTTCTGTCTCTCAGCCAGTACCATATTTTTTGATGACCACTGTTTTATAGTATAGTTTAATATCTGGTATTCATCCATATCACCTAGATTGCTATCCATATAATTGAGCAAAATAATTTTTGATGATTGCCTTAATTTCCTCTTCATTGGAGGTGAAGTCTTCCTTTTTATCTTTGATACTGTTAATTAGGTTTTCTTCTTTCCTTTTTTTTACTAATTTACCAGTACTTTGTCTATTTTATCTATTTTTTGAAAATACCAGCTTCTAGTCTTATTTATTAATTCAATAGTTCTTTTACTTTAGCTTTTATTAATTTCTCCTTTGATTTTTAGTATTTCTAATTTAATTTTCATTTGGGGATTTTTAATTTGTTCATTTTCTAGTTTTATTTTTAAATTGCATGCCCAATTCATTAATCTCTGCCATCCCTAATTGGTTAATATATGCACTCATTGATATAAATTTTCCCCTTAGAACTGCTTTGGCTGCATTTTATAGGTTTTGGTAAGAAATCTCATAATTGTCATTGTCTTCAATGAAATTATTAATTATTCTTATGATTTGTTCTTTCACTAACTTGTTTTGAAGGATCATATTATTTAATTCCCAATTAGTTTTCGGTTTGCCTCTCCATGTATTCTTACTAATAACTATTTTTAGTGCATTATTATCTGAGAAGGTTACATTTATTATTTGTGCATTTTGCATTTGTTTGCCATGTTTCTGTGCCCTATTACATGGACTATCTTTGTGAATGTTCCATGTGCTGCTGAAAAGAAGGTGTATTCCCTTTTTGTCCCTATTTATTTTTCTCCATATATCTATTAACTCTAATTTTTCTAGGGTTTCATTCATCTTTCTTATCTCTTTCTCATTTATTTTTTGGTTTGATTTATCTAAATCTGATGGGGAAGTTTAAGTTCCTCCACTAGTTTGGTTTTGCTATCTATTTCCTCCTTGAGCTCCAGTAGCTTCTCCTTTAGAAATCTGGAAGCTATACCGTTTGGTGCATACATATTGAGTACTGATGTTTCTTCATTGTTTATACTGCCTTTTATTAGGATGTAGTTACCTTCCCTATCTCTTTTAACCAGATCTATTTTTACTTTGGCTCTGTCAGAAATCATGATTGCAACTCCAACCTTTTTTTTTTCAGTTGAAGTCCAATAATTTTGCTCTATCCTTTCATTTTTATTATATGTATATCTCCCTGTTTCATGTGTGTTTCTGGTAGAGAACATAAGGTAGGATTTTGGTTTCTAATCCACTCTGCTATTTGCTTCTGTTTTATGGGTGAGTTCATGCCTTCATGCCATTCACATTCAGAGTTATAATTATCAGCTGTGTATTGCCAGACATTTTGATTCTCTCTCCTTGTCCTGCCCTTTCTTCTTTCACTATTTCCTTCTATGCCAGTGTTTTGTTTTTAATCAGTTTACTTAATCCCCTACCTTATTGTACTTCCCTTTCTCCTCTCTCCCTTCTTTTTACCCTCTTATTCTACTTTAGGGTCTTTTTAAGTTCTCCGCCTCTCCTCTCCCTTCCTAGTGTTACTTCACTCCCCAGCAGACATTTTGTTATCCTTCTACTTCTCTATTGGGCATGAATCAATTCTCTTCCCCAATGGATCTGATTGTTCTTCCCTCTTTACGTTGATTTCAATGCATTTAAGTATTAAATATTTCCTCTCTCCAACCTCTTTACCCTTCCACTGTTTTGTTATTCTTCCCTGTTCACCCCACATGCTTCTTTATTGAATAAAAATTACTCCTTTTTGTCTATTTTCCCATTTTTTTAACATTACCTTCTTTTTTCCCCTCTAGTTTTGTATATATTTATACATATACATACATACATACATACATACATATATACACATATACATATATGTATATGTGTGTGTGCATATATATATATATNCCTTTCTCCTCTCTCCCTTCTTTTTACCCTCTTATTCTACTTTAGGGTCTTTTTAAGTTCTCCGCCTCTCCTCTCCCTTCCTAGTGTTACTTCACTCCCCAGCAGACATTTTGTTATCCTTCTACTTCTCTATTGGGCATGAATCAATTCTCTTCCCCAATGGATCTGATTGTTCTTCCCTCTTTACGTTGATTTCAATGCATTTAAGTATTAAATATTTCCTCTCTCCAACCTCTTTACCCTTCCACTGTTTTGTTATTCTTCCCTGTTCACCCCACATGCTTCTTTATTGAATAAAAATTACTCCTTTTTGTCTATTTTCCCATTTTTTTAACATTACCTTCTTTTTTCCCCTCTAGTTTTGTATATATTTATACATATACATACATACATACATATATATATATATATATATATATGATCTTGACATTTCATCCCATACAATTTATCACTGTTCCCTCTATGCAAACTTCTTCTAGTTACCCTTTTGGTAATAACAATTTTTAATATTTGCCAATATCTTCTTTTCTTCTAGGGATACAAATAAATTGAACTTATTGGGTCCCTTAAAGAAAAGATTTTCCTTCTCCCCCACTCTCTTAATTACCTTATCGTGATTCTCTTGAGTTATATGTTTGGGCAGCAAACTCTCTTTTTAAGTCTGGATTTTTCTTTATGAATGCTTGGAAGTCCTCAATTTTATTGAATGACCACACTTTCCCCTGCAAAAATATAGTCAGTTTTTCTATGTAGTTGATTCTTGGTTGTAGACTCAGTTCTCTTGCTTTCCAGAATATTATGTTCCATGGCTTCTGGTCCTTCAATGTAAATACAACCAGATCTTGTGTTATCCTAACTGTGGTTCCCTGCTATATGAATGACTTATTTTTAGCAGCTTGTAATATTTTTTCCTTTGTCTGGTAGTTTTTGAATTTGTCTATAATATTCCTAGAACTTGTCAGTTGTGGATTAAATGTAGGAGGTGTAAGGGTGAAATAGGTGTTTTATGGGTTCAATATATTAAAAGGTGGTCTCCAGGGGAAATTTCCCCAATTAACGAATAATCTCAAGTCAAAATTGATTTTTATGGTAATTTATT
The DNA here is from genome assembly GCF_016433145.1 of Gracilinanus agilis. Classification (NCBI taxonomy): domain Eukaryota; kingdom Metazoa; phylum Chordata; class Mammalia; order Didelphimorphia; family Didelphidae; genus Gracilinanus; species Gracilinanus agilis. The sequence goes on along the minus strand of NC_058132.1, from coordinate 234,059,176 downwards.
TACAGTTAGGAAGGTTGAAGGTAGGGAAATTGAGAGAGAGAAACTCTGGCCCGGACTAGAGTTCCAGACCAGGTAAGAATTTAGAGGCCCCAGGAGTTGGGGCCAGAGGTTAATTAAACAAGGCTTCTAGCTACAAGCCTTTTACAATTAGAGAGGCAAGAGAGGCCTCCCTGAGGGCAGAGCCTCCAGAAATGCCATGGAAAGAGAGAGTCAACCTAACTTACTCATGTGATAATTCAAAGGGAAGCAGTCAGAGGTCCCACAAGAGTCTGAGCATTCCAAAACACCTCCATAAACCAGAAGAGGTCTTCACCAGATTCTCTCTTCCACCGAAGCCCAAGCTTCTCCTTTTAAAGGGGTCACTTATGCCTCACTTCCTGTTCCTCCCTCCCAATTTGCATGTCCAATCACAATAGATGATTCTCAGAGTACGGCCTAAGGGGCAGTCAGTTGACTCTAGCACACTTGGGTTATGGACCTCCCTCAATTAGAGGGATTCTCACCTTTGGTGATTAAATCTAAAGATGGGCAGTGTAGACTTAATCCAATTATCACAATCCCCCCTGTGATCATTTGGGAGACTGGTCTCCCCATTTGATCATTTGACATAATCATCTTGTACCTCTAAAGTTCTAACTACAATAGTTAAAGATAAGAGGTAAGTAGAAGAGATAGAAAGAGAGAGAGCAAAACCAATGTTTTGCTAGGCTCATTGACAGAAATCCAATTAGGGGGCAATCCCCTTTGGCATTAGAGTTTACAATTCAAATAATTGTTTTCAATCCCCTCTAGTTCAGTTAGTTGCACCCCAAAGTTCATTTTGGATCATCTTCATTCACTGTAGATTGCTGCAGGCAAATAGTCCATTTTCTGGTTTTAAAGCATTAGCAGACTTCTTTTTCTGAAAAAATTTTCTCAAACAAAATTTAAATCTTGGATTTTTATAAAAATACAATCCCCAGGAGCAGCTGGGTAGCTCAGTGGATTGAGAGTCAAGCCTAGAGATGGGAGGTCTTAGATTCAAATCTGGCTTCCGATATTTCCCAGCTGTGTAACCCTGGGCAAGTCACTTGACCCCCTTTGCTCACCCTTTCCACTCTTCCACCTATGAGCCAATACACAGAAGTTAAGGGTTAAAAAAATACAATCCCCCATGAAGAGGGTATTTAAAAAGGAAACACCCAGATCAGCTCAGAATATATCTTTAAGTTATGGGGTATATGAGTCAATTATCAAAAGAAAACCCAAAAATATAAGAAAACTAAATTTTGGGAGAAATAAAAATTCAAAATAAGAATCAAAATATCATAAATCTATGTATGTAAAATTTTTCTGATTAAACAAGAATAAATTCATAACTGGCCCTTGTATTAGGGTCCAATTAAAGTAAATTCTGTACCATATATCTGTAAGACAAAATGCCGTAATATTGCACTTACCCATTTGCAGCCAAGACTACAGCAAGTTGCATATCATAAGAGAAAAGAGAACTATATTTTTATGTAAAAGGGAAGTGTACATTCCCTGGTCTGATTTTGCTTCATTCTCAGGGATATGGCCAACCTTCCATACTCAACTGGTAGTATAGTAGGAGGAGTCCTATGACTTAACATATGTTAATCATTGCAACTTGGAGTCTTACACTAAGTTCAAGTCCTTTAGTATTGGCATAAAAGTTCAACAGTCCTAGTTGAATTGGTATGGTCTTTTTTGACCTTGTGCTCCATGGCACTATTCAGTTTCTCATCAATCCCAATGGGACTGGTTGGTCTCCATGACCTTGTGCTTCTTGCACTGTATGTTGACTCTGTTGTTCCCTTCTTCTGGAATCAGACATAATCATTAATCATAGTCTTATAATATTTAACAATAAATGACAGGTTACCATAGTCTAAGGCTTTGCGGGTATGCATTAATATTAGAACAAATATGTTTTAAACTTATATTACTCCAGAATCAAAAAGCAATATTGATTATATGTACTTTAAGTACAAGGAATTTTTAAAAAGGTGGGAAAAAATCAAATGTTCTAAAAAAAAGTAAAAGGCAATAGCAAAATAAAATTTCAGGAATTCAATGTGTTCCCAAAATGGTATCCACTTTTTTATGAACTATTATCTCCAATGCATGTAACATTTGAAAAAATCTATGAACTCATGAATACTTTTCACAAGTTCTACAGATATAGCAAATCTTTCAACCTTAGCTGAGATATTTTTAACAAAGTCTGTTACTACCATCATTCCAATATGTGGCAGAGGAGCCCAGCAAACAAACAAATAAACAAACAAAATACTCTGTACTATTGATTAAAACCCTTTTTTGGGGTCTAAAGTGTCACCAAGAATTTAGATCATTCTGGTTGAAAAGTAGAGTAAAATAAGCTGAAGGGTGAAAAAAAATATATATGCAGAAAGGTATTTAGGCTTCCTGCAAGATGCTACCTCTTTGGAGCCATCCAGGGGTACCATGCCCTAGGAACATCTTCCCAGCTCCTCTGGTATGAGACTATTCTATACCTCATCCATTACATTTTATAAATTTGGAGGTGGGGAATATATAATTATCACTTCAGCTACTAAATGAACCTTTACCTCTTATTACAAAGAACTCAGAGGCAGGCAAATGATCAGAGGCAGTGGATGCTACTAAATATCTAACAATTATTTCTGAAGGCCCCTTAAAATCAATTGAGATATTTAGCTCAATAAATTCTCTAAAGATTGTTAATAGAGGTTATAACCAATTGTTAGAGCCCATTCATTATATATGTGACAATTAACAAACAAAATTAAATCATAAAACAATCAGCAAATACAATATTGATGAAAGGATTGGCACTGTGTTCCAATGTCCTATTATGGAGGGGAAACAAAACTGAAAAGAATTAATCCTTAAGAAAACAATGGAGTCTGAAAAGACTTAAAAAGTCACCTCCAGAATCATTAAATTTCCTTCTCCCCAGTATCATCATCCATCTAGATTTGCTTTGGTCACATCTCTGGGGATCCCCATACTGGCACTGAGCATAGTGTGGACAAACCCCATATTGGATGTGTTGCAGATTATTCCGACTGTTTGTCAATCTTCTCTTAAAGAGAGATGGATGGATGGCCACATATCCTACTGTCATAAGCAAACCCAGGAACAATGTTAAATGTATCCACTGTGATATATTCTCTGAGATTATGAGCCAATTTAAATACCAAAAAACAATGTTGCTCCAGCTTGGGAAACACTATCAAAAATCATTTTGAATGGTTTTTTTTATCATGTTTAAATGTAAGTATTGGATTGCTTGTAATTCTAGTTTTTGTCAGTAGATGACACTACTAGTAAGTTTTCCCTTGGCTATGGGTTAAGGTCAAGGTCTGAGAATTCACATGTAAGGATATGGTCCCTTTAAGTACTTCACACTTTTTAAGTTTGTCACACTTTGATTTAATAAACTTTTGGGTGGATGGCTGGGCTAGGAACCTTTTGTTTGAGGCTAAATATAGGATTAAGTATAGATTAAGTAGTTGCTAGAATCCATGTGTTTTCCTAAGTACATGATTTCTCTTTAGGGCAAAATGCAGCTTTTCTGAAGCAAAAGGAGTTTTTTTAGAAGTAAAACAAGTTAAAAATTGGTAATTTCAACTTTAACAATCACTTTTTCTAAAAACAAAACTGAGTTAAGCTCAATGGCTTTTTTCCAGTTTTTCCAAATATTCTTTTACAAGACGAAATTGTTTGGGGCATGAGGGTAGAGATGCTTTCCCTCTGAGAAGTTTTTAAAAGCTCTTCTCTAGGTGTGGCCCATAGTTAATTAAAAAATGAGCAGCCTGTTTGTTGCCAGTAAGACAACCTAGCCAGCTGAGAGATATAATCCTTTCCATAATCTGAGGATTGGCTAATACTCTCTCCAGGCATTTTCCTGGCATGGGAGGGGGGGTAGTTTTGGAACCAATGCGCAGTGTAGACTTAATCCAATTATCACATTATATACCAATATTACTGCATTTTGTTTTACAGATTTATGGTACAGAATTTGCTTTAATTGGACCCTAAAACAAGGTCCTGTTATGAATTTATTCATAATCCGAAAAAATTTAAATACATAGGTTTTTTGATATTTTGATTCTTATATTGAATTTTTATTTTTCCCAAAATTTAGTTTTCTTATGTTTTGGGGTTTTCTTTTGATAATTGACTCAAACACTCCATAACTCAACAATGTTTTCTGAGCTGATCTGTTCATTTCCTTTTTAACCACCCTCTTCAGGGGAGATTGTATTTTTATAAAAATCCAAGCCTTAAAATTTTGTTCGAGAAAATTTTTTCAGAAAAAGAATTCTGCTAATGCTTTGAAACCAGAAAATTGACTATTTACCTGCAGCAATCTACATGAATCAAGATGATCCAAAATGAACTTTGGGGTGCAACTAACTGAACTAAAGGGGATTGAAAACAATTATTTGAATTGTAAACTCTTATGCCAAAGGGGATTGCCCCCTAATTGGATTTCTGTCAATGAGCCTAGCAAAACATTGGTTTTGCTCTCTCTCTTTCTATCTCTTCTACTTACCTCTTATCTCTAACTATTGTAGTTAGAACTTTAGAGGTACAAGATGATTATGTCAAATGATCAATTGGGAAGACCAGTCTCCCAAATGATCACAGGGGGGATTGTGATAATTGGATTAAGTCTACACTGCCCATCTTTAGATTTAATCACCAAAGGTGAGAGCACCTTCCAATTCTGGGAGGACCTAACCCAGGTGTGCTATAGTGAGTAAAGAATCAGAATCAGCTTTATATGAGAAAGGGTCTATTGTGATTGGTTACGCAGGCTAAGGGAAGGCACTGGAAGTGACATATATGTGACCCCTTCCAAGGTGGAAGGGGTAGTGAGGCTGCAACTGGGGTGGTGAAGGAGAGCTGAGGGAGCTTCGCTTGTTCGTGACCAAGACTGTTCCACGTGGTGAGTTTAAAGACTGAATCTTCCTGAACTTCTATTGGGAAACCTCCTTTTATAGACTCTGTGAGTGGAGTTTGCTCCATTCACCTCTGGGCCTCTGGCCCTTTAACCCTTGGCTGAGGGTTAAGATATACTTGGACTAATCAGTGGGATAGATTCTTATCTCTGTACTTCCTCTCTCTCTAATGTAAATAAATTTCCATAAAAGTCAATTTTGATCTGAGATTATTCTTCATTGAGGACTGGTAATAGTTCCATTCTCTGGCAACCACCTCTAATATATTGAACCCATAAAACCTCTTTTCTCCCTTACAGAGGTGATCTGTGGATTCTTTGAATTTCCACTTTTCCCTCTTGTTCAAGAATGTCAGGGAAATTTTCTCTGATAATTTCTTGTAGGATGATGTCTAAACTTTTTCTTTGGTCATGATGATCCAGTAAATCAGTAATTCTTAAATCTCTTCTAGCTGTGTTCTCCAGATCTTTGGTTGAATCAATGAGGTGTTTCATATTCTCCTTAAATTTTTCATTTTTTTAAATTTTGTTTTCTATATTCTTGCTGCCTTTTGAAGTCATTTGCTTCTAGTTGTTGAGTTCTATTTTTTAAAGACTGAATTTCATCCCTGACTTTTTGGTTATCCTTCTCCTTCTGGTCTGATTTTTTTGTAAATCATCTTTTGCCTTCTTTGCTTCATTTTCAAGCTGGTCAATTCTGGATTTTAAGGCTTTATTTTCTTGTTTTACGTCATGGATTTCCTTTTTCAAATTCTCTTCAGCCTCTCTTGATTGCTTTTTGAGTTCCTGAAGTTCTTGAGTTAATTAAATCTTGAGATCTTCCAAAGCCTGTGTCCAATTCACTAGAACTTCTTCCTCTCATTCTATTTCATTTGCTCTCTTTTCACTTTCTTGAAAGAAGCTGTCAATTGTCATTTCTTTTCTCTTTTTCTATTATTTACTCATCGTTTTTCCTTTTTCTCTTCTGCTGGTTTAAGCAGATGGATTTAATGAGCTTTGATGAAAGATCTTCTCCCACTGTTAATGGAAGTTGGTAATTACATTCTCTGTAGTGTATGGGAGAGGGGTGTTGGAGTTTCCTTGCCCTTTGAATACTCCTTGTATGTCCAATTGATAGGATTAAGCCTATACTGATTGGATTAATCTGTATTGCTTAATGTACCCTGAGGCTAAAACCTCAAGAGGAAAAAAAAGAGGATATCTAAAAAAAGGGGGGTATTTGACAAAAAAAGGGGGATGGTACTAAGAGAAACTTCAAAGAAGAAGAAAAATAGGATAAATTATACCACATAAAGCAGCACATGGGGTGGGAAGAAAACTATTATAAGAAAGAGAGGAAGGAAGTGGTAATAAGTAATACTTGAAGCTTACCCTCAATGGAATCAGTTCAGAGAGGGAAGAACAGCCAGATCTATTGGGGCATAAAATTCTATCTTATCCTACAGGGAAGCTGAGAAGAAATAATGAAAGAGAGGAGTAGAGCAAGGAATATTAAAAGGGAAGGAAAAGTTGGGATGTGTGATTAATAAACCTTAAAGAGAAATAAGAGGGGAATAAGAAAGGAGCAGCTGTGAAGGAAAATAAAATAAAGGTTGGGAAAGGGGGTGCTGATTAAAAGCAAAACACTGGTATAGAAGGAAATAGTGAAAGAAGAAAGGGCAGGACTAAAAGAGGAAATCAAAATGATGGGGAACACACATAAGGTAATCATAATTCTGATGTATATGATACAAACACACCCATAATATGGAAGAAGATATCAGAGTTGATTAAAAACCAAAATCCTACCATATATTATTTACAAGAAGTACATATGAGGCAGGTAGACACACACAAGAGAAAGGTAAGAGGCTATAACAGAATTTATTGGGCATCAACTGAGAAAAAGAAGGCAGGAGTTGCAATCATATCTGATAAAGCCAAAGTAAAAATAGATCTAATTCAAAGAGATAAGGAAGGTAAATATAAGTAGCAGACATCAACCTTCCTCCACCAGACCAAGATAAATCAAATAAAAATAAATAAATAAGAAAGAAGAGATATGAATTAAATCTTGGAAAAAATAGAGTTAATAGATATATATGGATAAAAGTAAATAGGGTTAAATGGGAATATACATTCTTTTCAACAGAATATGGTACATTCACAAAGACTGATCATATACTAGGGCATAAAAACATTGCAAAAAATGTAGAAAAGCAGAAATAATAAATGTAACTTTTTTAGATCATAGTGCAATAAAAATTATAACTAGTAAGGATATATGGAGAGGCAACTCAAAAATTAATTGGAAATTAAATAATCTTATTCTCAAAAACTGGTTGGTTAAAAAACAAATCATAGAAATAATTAATGATCTCACTGAAGAAAATGACAGTGAGGAAACAACATATCAAATATTTTGGGATACTACAAAAGCAGTATTCAGTGGAATATTTATATCCATGAGGGCCTATATTTACAAAAAAAAAAAAAGAAAGAGGAGATTAATGAATTGGGCATGCAAATAAAAAAACTAGAAAAAGAACTAATTTAATATCCTCAGACAAAGACTAAATTAGAAATACTAAAAATCAAAGGAGAAATTAACAAATTTGAAAGTAAAATAACTAATAAATAACTAATAAATAACACTAGGTGGTGATAGTTTGAAAATAAACAGATAACATAGATTAAATATTGGCCAATCTAATTAAGAACAAAGAAGAGAACAAAAATAACAATTTAATGAATGTAAAGGATGATCTCACCTCTAATGAAGAGGAAATTAAGGTAAGTATTAAGAATCATTTTGTCTAATTATATAGCAATAAATATGATAATCTAAGTGAAATAGATGAATATTTTCAAAAATATAAATTGTCTAAATTAACAGAAGAGGAAATAGAATACTTAAATAATCCCATATCAGAAAAAGAAATTGAACAATCCATTAGAGAACTCCTCAAGAAGAAATTCCCAGTGCCAGATAGATTCACAATGAATTCTATCAAACATGTAAAGATCAATTAATTCCAGTACTCTAGAAACTGTTTGATGAAATAGGCAGAGGTGTCTCAGCAATTTCCTTTTATGATACAAATATAGTACTAATCCCAAAGCCAAGAATATCAAGAAAGGAAAGGAAACCCTTAGACCAGTGATGGGCAAACCATGGTCCTCAGGCCAGATGCGGGCCCCCTGAAATGTTCTATCTGGCCAATGGACATTATTCCTAATCTGAAGAATACAATGGGCATGATACAATACAATGAATCTTAGAAAGAGTTGCCTTAGAAACAGACTGACAGATGAGCAATTCCTTTACTTTGGCCCCCTCTTTAAAAAGTTTGCCCATCACTACCTTAGACCAATATCCTTAATGAACATAGATGCAAAAATGTTAAATAAAATACTAGCTAAAAGGCTCTACCAAGTTATTACAAGGATTATTCATTATAACAAGGTAGGATTTATACTAGGAATGCAAGAGTGGTTTAATATTAGGAAAACCACCTGCATAATTCACCATATCAACAACCAAATTAAATTTAATAAATTGAATTATTAAATGATTTATCTAAATTAAATGATTATCTAAATAGATGTAGAAAAAGCCTTTAACAAAATATAACACCCATTCCTATTGGAAACACTAGAAAATATAGGAATATAAGGGCCTTTCCTCAAAATAATGAACAGTATTTAAAGCCATCATCAAGTATTATCTGCAATGGGGATAAGTTAGAGGCCTTCACAATAAGATCAAGAGAGAAGCAGAGATACTCATTATATCCACTACTACTTAATATTGTACTAGAAATGCTAACAATAGCAATTAGAGAAGAAAAAGAAATTGAAGGGATCAAAGAAGGCAATCAGGAAACTAAACTATCATTCTTTGCAGATGACATGATGGTACACCTAGAAAATCTAAGAAAATCAACTGAAAAATTTGCAGAAACAATCAATAACTTTAGCAGTTTCAGGGTACAAAATAATTTCACATAAATCATCAGCATTCCTATATGTTTCCAACAAAACCCAGCATCAAGAGCTAGAAATATAAACTCCATTTAAAATTACTCTAGACAAAACAAAATACCTGGGAATCTATTTGCCAAGATAAATTTGGGAATTATATGAATTAACTACATAAAAATAAAACTTCACTTCTTCACACAAATAAAACAAGATCTAAACAATTGGGGAAAAACATCAAATGCTATGGGTAAGATGAGTTAATACAATAAAAATGATATTCCTACCTAAATTAATTTACTTATTGAGTGTTATACCTATCAAACAACCAAAACACTTTTTTGATAGAATTAGAAAAAAATATCACTAAATTCATCTGGAAGAAGAAAAGATTAAGAACATTAAGTGAGGGGGTAACTGGATAGCTCAGTGGATTGAGAGCAAGGCCTAGAGATGGGAGGTCCTAGGTGCAAATCTGACCTCAGACACTTCCCAGCTGTGTGGCCCTGGGCAAATCACTTAACCCCCATTGCCTAGCCCTTACCACTCTTATGCCTTGGAGCCAATACACAGTATTGACTCCAAGATGGAAGGTAAGGGTTTAAAATAATTTTAAAAAGAATATTAAGGTAAATAATGAAAAAATGTGAAGGATGGAAACCTAGCTTTGCCAGATCTTAAACTGTACTATAAAGCAGTGATCATCAAAACTATATGGTACTGGCTTAGAGACAGAAGGGTGGATCAGTGGAATAAACTTGGGGTAAATGACAGTAGCAAAATAGTGTTTGATAAACCAAAAGATCCTAGCTTTGGGGAAAAGAACCCACTATTTGACAAAAATTGCTAGGAAAATTGGAAGATGTATGGGAGAAATTAGGCTTAGATCAACATCTTATATCCTATAACAACATTAACTCATGACTTAAATATAAAGAGGGAATTCATAAAAAAATTAGGTGAACATAGAATAGTTTATCTGTCAGATATATGGGAAAGGAAGGATTTTAAGACTAAGCAGGAGATAAAGAACAAAAATGAATAATTTTGATTATATTAAATTTAAAATTTTCTGTAAAAACAAAACCAATGCAACCAAAATTAGAAGGTAGCAACAAACTGGGGGAAAGTTTTAAAACAAAAACCTCTGACGAAGGTCTCATTTCTCAAATTTATAGGGAGATAAATCAATTGTACAAAAAATCAGGGCATTCCTCAATTGAAAAAAGGTCAAGGTACACGAATAGGCAATTTTCAGGTAAAGAAACAAGCTATCAATAAGCACCTGAAAAAGTGTTCTAAATCTCTCATAATTAGATAAATGCAAATCAAAACAATGTTGAGGTACCAACTCACACCTAGCAGATTGACCAATGTAACAGTAAAGAAAAATAATAAATGTTGGATGGATGTGGCAAAATAGGGATACTAATGCATTGCTGGTAGAGTTGTGAATTAATTCTTGAAGGCAATTTTGAATTATGTGCAAAGAGTTTTAAAAGGATGCATACTCTGTGATCCAGCTATACCGCTACTAGGTTTGTACCTCAAAGAGATAATAAGGAAAAATACTTGTACAAAAATCTTCATAGCCATGCTGTTTTTGTTGGTAAAATGGTGGAAAATGAGGGGTGTCCCTCGATTGGGGAATAGCTGAACAAATTGTGGCATATGATGGTGATGGAATTCTATTCTGCTGTAAGAATTGATGATCTGGAAGCTTTCCATATGAACTGGGAGAACCTCAATGAACTGAAGCAGAGTGAAATGAGCAGAATCAGAAGAACACTGTACACAGTAAGGAAAATATTGTGAAACAATTCAGGGTAATGGAGTTTGCTACTAGTAGCAATGCAATAAGCCAGGATACTCCTAAAGGACTTATGGTAAAGAATGCTAACCACATTGAGAGAAAGAACTATTAGAGTTGAAAGACAAAAGAAGAATATATGACATCACTTATCACAGTATATATGGGTATGTGATTTAGGGTTTAGGCTTTTAAAAATTGCTCTATAGCAGAAATGACTAATATGAAAATAGGTTTCAAGTGATAACATTTGTACAACCCAGTGGTATTACTTGTTGGCTCTGGGAGGGGGAAAGGAAGATGGGAGGGAAAAATGAATCATGGAAACATGGAAAAATATTTTTTTTAAAAAGAAGTTAAAGGAGGGTGCATATCACGCAGTATTATTTTCATCAGATGAATAGAAAACTGGTGATGAAATTTTCTACATTAATTTTGTCTGGTCCTTAGAGAACAAACCCAATCTGCCACTGGGACATTTTTACAGAGAAAGAAATTATTCTTGTATATACTTGGGAAAACTGGATCATAGAATGAAAGATTTACTTTGAACTCTATTATAATAAATTCAAGGTAGGTCAATGAATTTAAACAAAAAGCATATGACACCAGAAAACAACATTTTTATCAGTTGTGAATGAGAGATGAAAAATGTAGCTTAAAAGTTGCCAAATAAGGTGTGCCCCCTCCTATACTAAGATATCCTATGACATAAAAATAACTCTTTCTTTATCCAATTAATTTCAACATTATTCATGTAAACAAATGGAAAAACAGACAAATGCTCAGTAGGAAGCCACTTCTATTAGAAACATGAATAGCTGTATTTTAGTCAGTTTTATTCACTGTAGTGTATGTTTACTTACCACTACATATATTGTTTAGTTTTCTACATGAGAGGAGTTACACAAAACATTTGAGAATTTCAAATGTATATAAAACAAGTTTTACAGCACCTATCTTTAAATCTCCTTAGACCTCATTTGGTTTTGAACACAAAAAATTATTTGTTTTTCATACTAAGAAGGAAAGCTTTGGAATACATCTAAAAATTTTGTAAGCTAAAGAATGTAGCCCACCTCACTCAAGTTAGTAGACGCATAAGACTTTGCATTAGACATAATTATATGACCTCTGAGTATCCAAGGTTATCTTTTTTTAACCTTACCTTCTTTCAATAATGTGTATTGGTTCTAAGGAAGAAGAGGGATAAGGGCTAGGCAATAGGGGTTAAGTGACTTGCCTAGGGTCACAAAACTAAAAAATGACTGAGATCACAATTAAAGCTAAGACCTCCCATCTCTAGGCCTTTCCTTTAATTCCCTGAGCCACCCAGCTGCCTATCAGGGAAAACCCTAGGATTTTGAAGTGACATTTCCAGGTAGATTGATAATACAGAACCTTTGGAACTAAACAGAAGAGCCCTGGACTTTGGGTAACTATTCCAAGATACTATGAATCAGTGTGACCCAGCCTCTCTTTATTGTCTTCTTTAAGCTAAACTACTTCTGCCTTTCAACATGCAAATGTTCTGAAACAGATGTTAATGGAAATGTGTATTCAACTGCAACTAGTTCTGTTTTGGTATGTTATTTTTGTTCCCCCCTGCAACCACCACCCAAAAAAGACAAAGATTCTCTTGAAAAAATATGAGACATGACTCATTAAATCATGGTGATAAGGAATTAGAATAAAATAAACAGTTCTTTGCATTAGAGAAGGAGGAGAGATACATTATGTTAACAGCATGCAATATAGAATAGGGAAAAGCCAGTATGGCTTTGCCTGAATTATAATTGATTCTAATTCATCAACCATGACTGCACTGTCATGTGAAAAAATTGGTTTGCCTTCTTATCAGTTCACTCTTGTTTTGGATTACCCTCATACTCTTTTACATCATAATGTGCCTTGCACAAAATTCCCCTTTGAAAGCAATTTGGCAATTCTGTAATTTCTACATCTTGAAAATGAAAAAGTCATGTGTTTTGGTAACAGTCCACTGGGAAAATTGTTCAGTCTATTCTTCCATCATATCTTAAGCATTTAATATCAGGAAATGTGAAAGGTTTAAGCGATAGGAGATGACAGACAGCAAGCTAGCACTGATGGATGTACCCAGAGTGTCTCCAAAGCAACTGAGAAAGCCATTAATCAACAAGTAATACAGAAATATCTGACATATCTCTTATGACCATGGCAAAATGGGTGTATAAACAAAAATTATCATTGTATAAATGTTATAAGTGCAATAATATGCTATATAAGTTGCTCCTAGGGAATCAATGAATACAGCAACTAGATAAATGGCTTGAAAGATGGGCTTAAATCTATTTTTTACTCTTCATTTTCCTCAGTCTTTTAAAAGACACAGTCTCTTTAATCTGTATTTTACTGAATAATGGTATCATATGATCATAGGTTTGGAAATGGAATGAATCTTTAAATTCAACCAATAAGACCTCATAATTTCAGAGATATGTAGACAAATTCAGACAGATGACATTCATTGCCCAAGACTCCAAGACTTGATTGAGCTGGAACTAGATCAAGTATGACGAGGACTTAGGTCCAAGACACAGTCAAAGACTAGGCTAACAGGCACTTAATCTTTGTAAATTGAATTAAATATAAAAGTATATGAGAAATGACAGGATATGGTCTGAGTGAAAAAGAGAGCTAAGCCTTGGCAGCAAGGATACTGGCAACAGTGGAAGTGATAAGGAAGGACCTCAGATCCTATAAGCAGGAGGTGTTCTGACAATTGCCAGGAAGTCAATCGGAGCCAAAGACACAAGAAACAGAATTGAATAGAAAGCAAAGAGATATGTGCTATTTGATCCAGTAGAACCATACAGTAAAATGCAGGTAAGAAATAAGAATAATGATAATTCACATTTCTATGTTCTTTCCCTTATATAAGCCCTGCAAGGTACATAGGTAATTAAAATACTTTTATCTTCATTTTGTAAGCTATAAACCATGAAGTTCAGAGAAGATAATAATCCACCCAACGTTGTATAGCTACTTAGGTGATGAATCCAGTATTTGAATCCAGCTCTCTCACCTTCAAGTCAATATTATATGTACACAATTGACACAACCAGAGCTAAATATATCATAGAAGTCAGTCTGACATATGGATTGAAATCTTCCTTGGGTGAAATGCAATATATACATGAATATGTGTATGTCTATACAAGTATATACATAGTATATAAAGACATATATATGTATATGCATGTATACAGTTAGAGAAACCCAAAGATAAAAAACAATAGGTAAAAAAGATTACCCATGAATGATTTAAAGAGATAAAATACAATAAAAGTATTAATTAATGTAATTTTCTTTCATCTATCCAATGTAGCTATGTCCTCATAAGTATAAATAATTAATCCAGTGCAATGGAAGTCTGTAGTGAGAAATTGCTCAATGTGGCCACTTCAAGAAGTTCATTATTCCCACGATCAGGTTCTACTGTAGGCATCAAACAGAAAGGGCTGCTACTCACATTCTTGCTCATATAAGTATAAAATGAATCACATTATAACTGGGGCCGGGGTGGGGAGACAGTACTAAATTAAAAATGAAAGAATAAGTTTCTGCCCTGGCTTTGCGCTTTAATAGTCATGTGAGCTTGTAGATATCACTTATCTTCTTGGGAGAACATGTGCACACATATATAATGAATTAGTTCAAATATATGATTTATAAGGTTCCTTCTGGCTCTAGATTCAATGAACTGGTCTAAATTAGACTAATTAGGTCATGTTGGTCAAAGATTCTCAATGAAATTATCTAAGAGGGATGTAGTCTCTGATCCAAAATTGTTTTAGGAGCAAATTAATAACCAATTTGTGGAAGTCTTTGAATCTGCATTAGTAAAGGGAGCTCTCACACAAAAACAATTATAGATTGTTGATATATGAAATATACTTACATAAATAAATCAACTCTCAAAGATTAAATATATTCTGTTCAAAATGGGAGGAAATATTTGTGAGATGTGCATTCAGAGTCCACAAAGATGATGATGATAATGATGATGATGATTGGTTCTTTAAGACTGAAAAATATTAGCTAACTTTTATGTAATACTTGAAATTTTTAAAGTGTTTTCTCCATAGTATAGTCACTGATCCTCATGGCCCTGAAAGGTAGATTCTATAGTTACCCCCATTTTACAGATGAGCAAGGTAAAGCTAAGAGACATTAAGTGACTTCTCTGGGTCACATAGCTTCCAAAAAGACAGAGTTAATTCTTCCTGACTTCTAATCTAGTATTATTCCAACTATGACACTAGCTAACATGTATTAAAATA
This sequence comes from Gracilinanus agilis, assembly GCF_016433145.1. NCBI lineage: Eukaryota > Metazoa > Chordata > Mammalia > Didelphimorphia > Didelphidae > Gracilinanus > Gracilinanus agilis. The sequence continues at coordinate 234,044,106 of NC_058132.1, read as the reverse complement.
CTTTATACATGCTATTTCATTGAAAAGTACATTAAACACTTATACAATTTTTTTGGAATAGATGTCCCTTCTAAAAGATATAGTTAACAATAGTAAAAGTTATATAGCTGTGAATTTTTCCAGTGGAATCAAAAGGGATGATCTTCCTGATAAAGTCTATGAATTGTTAAAATTCAATAAGAGAATAAAAAGTCCCACCATAGGTGCCATCCATATGAACTATTCCAATAACATTTTGATAGTGAATTCAATATTGAACATTAAATGACTGAGTAATGAGAATTTTTTTTCACTGAAACAGAGAATTTTATTGTGACAAATCAGGATTCATTTATCATCACCAGAAATTACAACAAGGCTACACTTGACAAATCTGATCTTATTTGTATGCAGTTTTTGTCAAGAAATTGCAGAAACTGTGTAATATATCACTACAGGTTGCATATATAGAACCTTCTGAAAAATTAGAAAGACATGTTCTGAGGCAAAAATTATATATCAGAGACTCACTATATTTAATTTAAATGTAATTCCTCCATAATACAGATTCCAGATTCCAAATATCCTTGATAATTAATAAAACAATCATAATAAAACATTATCACAGATAACATCATCTTAGCTACCTAAATATTATTAGTTAATAAAACTTTAACAGTATTTTAATAGCATTGCTACAACAAATGACAATTGTTTCTTAGCTACATGGAAATAAAAACTATGAAAATACAGATAAAGAACTTAAGAAATAGAAACTATGGTAGAACAGGATGAGGTATATTCAATTTCCATTATCCTATATGCTTCAGGAGTCATATTGAAGAAACTTCCAGTGAGAATATGTAAGATTAACATATATCATAATAAATTTATTCTAAAACAAAAAAGTTATTTTGACTATGTTCAATAGTGCACAGAACATACATGTAAAATAATAAAACAAGGATAACAACTTTTACCAGGAATATTTCTATATATAGAATTATCTTCCTGAGTCCAATCTGGCCTCAGATACTAGCTATGTGACTCTGGGAAAGTCACTTAACTCTGCCTAAGTTTCCTCATTAATAAAATGAACTGGAAAGGTAAATAAAAAAAAATGTTCCTATATCTTTGCCAAAAAACAACAACAACAACAAAACAAAAGAGGTCATGAAGAGTCAGATAAGATTGAAACAACGGAAACAATGATGAGAATGATGATAATTATGACACAGAAATTCATTTTTCATTGAATGAGAAAAAGTTAGATGAATGTGTGAGAGTTGACAAGCATGTGTCTATCAATATTTTTACATATTAAGAATCCATGATTACATTAGTGGGACACTCTCTCTACCAATTCAGATTGCTATTGTTCTAAGACTTCACCAATGCTTATGAGAACTTCTGTAACCAAGAGATTAATCATCCCCTTAGAATTTAGCAGGCAGGTCCTGGAATAAAAGTCATCTAATCTATTTTGTCATTATGCAGAAATCATAAATCATGTTTTGAAAAACAATAATAATTCTAAAGATGATGATAATAACTTCAAAGAAGATGATTTATGAGAAGGAAAGTAAGTCACTTAGTAATAAACTTGTTAAGTTTATAGTTAAATTCACTGCAAAATGACACATTTATTTGAATTTCACCTATATCCAAATGACTGTACTAGGATTTGAAGGTACAAAGCCCTGTGTAGGGGACTAGAGTCTACTTGTAGGATACAATATTTATACAGCTGAGTAAATAAAAGTTAATGTCACAATGGAGAAGGAAGGATGTAATAATTTTGGAAATTAAAAAAAAAAGATTTTATGTAGTATGTTTCATCTGAGATGAGTTTAAAAAATTCAATATAATTCACATTTTAAGTACTTGTTATATGCCATAGACTAGAAAAAGTCCTATGATAAAAAAGATTAAGAGTTTTAAAGAAATACATTATAACAAATATCCAAATTCTCACATTAGCTATGTTTAAAAATCTATGTCTCATTTTCCCTGCCTCTCTCTTGCCCTTCCCCAAGAAATCAGGTAATATGACATGTTATACATGCAATATCATAGAATAAATATTTCCCTGTTTGTCATGTTGTGAAACAAAACACATATTGCATAAACTAGTGAATAATTCATGGAGAAAATAAAATGAAAAATGGCATATTTTAACCTACATTCAGACTTTATCTGTTCCTTTAATGGAGGTAAAATCATTTTTGATCATGTGTCCCTTGGATTTGACTCCTAAGATTAGAAGGAAAACAATAATTTGTGATGAAAATTTTATAGAAACTTTCTCAGATAGATGTCTCATATCTAAAATGTATAGAGGACTTCGTCAAATACTTATGAATATGGGCCATTCCCTAATGGATAGTCAAAGGACGCAAATAGATAGTTTTTAGACAAAGAAATCAAAAGCACATAAAAGTATATGAAAAATGCTCCTAATCATTATTGATTAGAGAAATGCAAATCCAAACAACTATGAGGTATCATCTCACATGTATCAGACTGGCTAAAATGATTAAAGGGAAAAATGTCAAAAGTTGAAAGGGATGTGAAAAAAAAAAGGGGACATGAATACTGGTCATTTGAAATTATTATAAGCCCTGGAAGACTACGCCTCCCTGGACTCTTTCTGCTACAACTTCCCCTGACATCTCCCACTTCCTCTAGGGGAGGTGTTAGGGAAAGTATAAATGGGAAAGTTTGGTGCCTTTTCTCTCTCTCTACCCAGGAGGGTCTGCTCTCTGATCCTGGAGGCAGGCTAGCTCTCTCCACCCTGGAAGCAGCACTCTCCACCCTGAGACCCTGATCTCTCTCTTGGCGCCTTTTCCCCTTTCTTCCTACCTCCTAGTTTTCCCTAGACCTTTCCTTTTCTAATTAAAATAAAATCTAGCTATTCAAACCCTAAAGTTGCTTTCTGGTCATTCATTTGAGGGCTCTGGTCAATTTCCCCCTGCCGGGGCTGGGACCACTACCTTCCTTTCCCTTCCTCTACCTTCCTCTCTCCTTTCTCCCATCCATCTTACCATCCTACCTCCATTCCTTCACTTTCACCACACAATACATTGTTCATGGACTTGTGAACTGGTACTACCATTTTGGAGAGAAATTTAGAATTATACTCAAAGAGATAAAATTGTGTATATTGTGTATAGCTTTTGACTCATTAATATTATCAGGTTAATTAGCTAAAGTGATCAAGGATAATGGAAAATATCTTTTGTGTGTTAAAGAACTGGAAACTTAGGGCATGCCAATCAAAAAAGGAACAATTTAACAAGTTGTGGTATCAACCACGTGATATCATGAATTTAAGACAGGAAATTTCAGTATTATTGCACAGTAAGATACATGTTTCTTTGTGTAGGAAAATGATTTGTTACACTAATTAGGTTCAGTCCTACATTATTAAAGGTTGTCTGTACCCAGAATGCACCCACTAATTCTAGGAATGCTGGAGATTATCACAAGGAATACTGGATTCCCTCAGGTTCTTGATCCACCCAAAGCTTTCTTGCTTTGGCTTCTCACTCCCAGGATTTACGATAGGTCCTCACTTGTATTTTCAGCACTTTGTGTTTTATTGAATGTTCACATTTATTCATATCCATCTAAATCAACCTTGCTTTCAATTTGGTATCTCAGAAAATTTGCATAACTGATTATATATGATTTTGTGGGGACACCTTCATCTAATTTCTAAATAATGTAATTGTTCTAGAGAATGAGAGAAAACCACATTGCCTTTCCATTTTACCCTACTTTACCAAACAACAGAATAATTTTTTTCTAAAATTATTTCATATTTTGAGGTTTGCTCTCCCAAATAATGCTAAATTTCCCACACATAAAATATCAAAAAAGTATGATTTCAATTCTTAAAAGGAAGAGGAATAGAGACTGAACATGAATTTCATTCATCTAGGACAGAGTTTTTCAAATGTTCACATGTTGGGAACATTAAACATTCTTAAAAATATAAAGGATCCCACCAGAACCTTTGTTTTATGTGGATTATATCTCTTAGTGTTTACTATATTAGAAATTAAATTCATTAGTGCTAATATGAAAATAGTTTTGACCTTGCAGAACATTTTAAAATGTCTCAGGCATCCCTAAGTTTCCCTAGACCAGTGATGGTAAACCTTTTAGAGACCAAGTGCCAAAGTTGCAATCCTCACATCACATGTGAGCCACTCCCTTACTCCAGACAGGGGAGGGAGGAAACTCTTCAATTGGGCTGTGGGAAGAGGTGTGGGTGATGAGAAAAATGCCCCTAGGAGTGGTAGAGAGGGGAGGGAAGCAGCCCTCTCTGACACCCTTGCCATAGGTTTGTCAACATGACCCTACCTATATCATACTTTGAGAACTACTTGTTTAAGAAACTCCCAAAGAAGGAATCTCTCTGAAATTATATATATATATGTGTGTGTGTGTGTGTGTGTGTGTGTGTTTGTGTAAGCATATTTTCTGCAGATTATAATTATGCAGAGATACTTCTGAGAGCTTAAGTGACTTTCCAACAATACCACATCTTTTATATATCAGAGGTAGGACTGAAACTAAAGTCTTACTGATTTCAAGGTCAGGTATTTATCCAGTATGTCATGCTGATTTATATTGTCATGTCTCTTCTCAACAAAACAAAATTACGTGATACAAAATTACATTTTGTATGTTAATGTTTAGAAGCCAGAGAAGTAAATTATGCATGTGAGAACAATTAGCAAATCCCAAACAATTTTTTTTTATATCTAACCAGTAAAACAATTGGGCAGTAATCATAATGATGTCCTACATGGACACTCAACAGGTAAAGGTTTTTTTTATTTTTTTAAACATTTATTAATATTTGTTTTTAACATAGTTACATGATTCATGCTCCTACTTTCCCCTTCACCCTCCACCCCCCCCCCCATTTCCACTGGTTTTATCCTGTGTCGTTGATCAAAACCTATTTCCAAATTGTTGATAGTTGCATTGATGTGGTGGTTTCAAGTCTACATCCCCAATCATGTCCACCCCAACCCATGCATTCAAGCAGTTGTTTTTCTTATATGTTTCCTCTCCTGTAGTCCTTCCTCTGAATGTGGGTAGCGTTCCTTTCCATGCATCCCTCAGAGCTGTCCTGTGTCATTGTATTGCTGCTTGTACAGAAGTCCATTACATTCGATTTTACCATAATATATCAGTCTCTGTGTTCTTCTGGCTCTGCTCCTCTCACTCTGCATCAGTTCCTGGAGGTCTTTCCAGTTCACCAGGAATTCCTCCAGTTTATTATTCCTTTGAGCTAAATAGTATTCCATCACAAGCATATACCACAATTTGTTCCTCCATTCCCCAATTGAAGGACATACCCTCCTTTTCCAGTTTTTTGCCACCACAAAAAGCACAGCTATAAATATTTTCATACAAGTCTGTTTATCTATGATCTCTTTGGGGTACAAACCCAACAATGGTATGGCTGGATCAAAGGGCAGGCATTCTTTTATAGCCCTTTGAGCATAGTTCCAAATTGCCAGCCAAAATGGTTGGATCAGTTCACAACTCCACCAGCAATGCATTGATGTCCCAATTTTGCCACATCCCCTCCAGCATTCATTACTCTCCCCTTCTTTCATTTTAGCCAATCTGCTAGGTGTGAGGTGATACCTCAGAGTTGTTTTGATTTGCATTCTCTAATTATTAGAGATTTGGAACACTTTCTCATGTGCTTATTGATACTTTTGATTTCTTTACCTGAAAATTGCCTATTCATATCTCTTGCCCATTTATCAATTGGGGAATGGCTTGATTTTTTATACAATTGCTTTAACTCCTTGTATATTTGAGTAATTAGACCCCTGTCAGAGTTTTTTGTTATAAATATTTTTTCCCAATTTGTTGTTTCCCTTCTGATTTTGACTACATTGTTTTTGTTTATACAAAAGCTTTTTAGTTTAATATAATCAAAACCATTTAATTTACATTTTGTAATTTTCTCTTAATCTTGCTTAGTTTTAAAATCTTTCCTTTCCCAGAGATCTAACAAGTATACTATTCTGTGGTCGCTTAACTTTTTTATACTTTCCCTCTTTATATTCAAGTCATTCACCCATTCTGAATTTATCTTGGTGTAGGGTGTGAGGTGTTGATCTAAACCTAATCTCTCCCATATTGTTTTCCAAATTTCCCAGCAGTTTTTGTCAAATAGTGGATTCATGTCCCAAAAGTTGGGATCTTTGGGTTTATCATACACTGTCTTGCTGATGTCATTTACCCAAGTCTATTCCACTGATCCTCCCTCCTGTCTCTTAGCGAGTACCATATTGTTTTGATGACTGCTGCTTTATAGTATAGTTTAATATCCGGTACTACTAGGTCCCCTTCCTTCACATTTTTTTTCATTATTTCCCTTGATATTCTTGATATTTTATTATTCCAAATGAAATTTGTTATAGTTTTTTCTAATTCAGTAAAGAAGTTTTTTGGTAGTTTGATAGGTATGGTGCTAAATAGGTAAATTAATTTGGGTAGAATGGCCATTTTTATTATGTTAGCTCTGTCCTGCCCATGAGCAATCAATGGCTTTCCAATTGTTTAGATTCAGTTTTATTTGTTTGGAAAGTGTTTTGTAATTGTTTTCGTATAATTGCTGTGTTTGTTTTGGTAGATAGATTCCCAAGTATTTTATATTGTCTAGGGTGATTTTAAATGGTATTTCTCTTACTACCTCTTGCTGCTCTAATGTGTTGGAAATGTATAGAAATGCTGATGATTTATGTGCATTTATTTTGTATCCTGCAACTTTGCTAAAGTTGTTGATTATTTCTACAAGCTTCTTAGTAGATTCTCTAGGATTTTTTAAGTAGACCATCATATCATCTGCAAAGAGTGATAGCTTAGTCTCCTCCTTGCCTATTTTGATACCTTCAATTTCTTTTTCTTCTCTAATTGCTACTGCTAGTGTTTCTAGTACAATGTTAAATAATAGGGGAGATAATGGGCATCCTTGTTTCACTCCTGATCTTATTGAAAAGACTTCTAATTTATCCCCATTGCATATGATGCTTGTTGATGGTTTTAGGTATATACTGTTTATTATTTTTAGGAAAGGTCCTTCTATTCCTATACTTTCCAGTGCTTTCAATAAGAATGGATGCTGTATTTTGTCAAAGGCTTTTTCAGCATCCATTGAGATAATCATGTGGTTTTTGTTTGTTAGACTGTTCATATGGTCAATTATGTAGATGGTTTTCCTAATGTTGAACCATCCTTGAATTCCTGGTATGAATCCCACCTGATCATGGTGGATGATCTTCTTAATTACATGCTGGAGTCTCTTTGATATTATTCTATTTAAGATTTTTGCATCTATGTTCATTAGGGAGATCGGTGTGTAGTTTTCTTTCTCTGTTTTTGATCTCCCTGGCTTTGGAATCAGTACCATATTTGTGTCATAAAAGGAATTTGGTAGGACCCCTTCTTTGCTTATCATATCAAATAATTTGTATAGTATTGGGATTAGTTGCTCTTTGAATGTCTGATAGAATTCACTTGTGAATCTGTCAGGCCCTGGCAATTTTTCCTTGTTGAGTTCTTTGATGGCTTGTTCAATTTCTTTTTCTGATATGGGATTATTTAGGTATTCTATTTCTTCTGCTGTTAATCTAGGCAATTTATATTTTTGTAAATATTCATCCATACCTCCTAAATTGTTATTTTTATTGCCATATAATTGGGCAAAATAGTTTTAATGATTGCCTTAATTTCCCCTTCATTAGAAGTGAGGTCTCCCTTTTCATCTTTGATACTGTCAATTTGGTTTTCTTCTTTCCTTTTTTTATTAGATTGACCAGTACTTTTTGTATTTTATTTGCTTTTTCAAAATACCAGCTTCTAGACTTATTTATTAATTCAATAGTTCTTTTACTTTCGATTTTATTAATTTCTCCCTTAATTTTTAGTATTTCTAATTTAGTTTTCATCTGGGGATTTTTAATTTGCTCACTTTCTAATTTTTTGAGTTGCATGCCCAATTCATTAATCTCTGCCCTCCTTAATTTGTTAATATATGCACTCAAGGATATAAATTTCCCCCTGAGTACTGCCTTGGCTGCATCCCACAGAGTTTGGTAGGAGGTCTCATCATTGTCATTCTCTTCAATGAAATTGTTGATTGTTTCTATGATTTCTTCTTTGACTAATTGGTTTTGGAGAATCATATTATTTAATTCCCAATTAGTTTTTGATTTGCCTGTCCAGGTGCCCTTACAAATTATTATTTTCATTGCATTATGATCTGAGAAGGTTACATTTATTATTTCTGTTCTTTTGCATTTGTTTGCAATATTTCTATGCCCTATTACATGGTCAATCTCTGTGAATGTACCATGTGTAGCTGAAAAGAAGGTGTATTCCTTTTTGCCCCTATTATTTTTCTCCACATATCAATTAAATCTAATTTTTCTAGGACTTCATTCACCTCTCTTACCTCTTTCTTATTTATTTTTTGGTTTGATTTATCTAGATCTGAAAGAGGAATATTTAGATCTCCCACTAGTATGGTTTTACTATCTATTTCCTTCTTGAGCTCTGCCAGTTTCTCCTTTATGAATTTGGGTGCTATGCCACTTGGTGCATACATATTGAGCAGTGTTATTTCCTCATTGTTTATACTGCCTTTATTCAGGATGTAATGACCCTCCCTGTCTTTTTTAATCATATCTATTTTTACTTTGGCTTTGTCAGAAATCACAATTGCCATTCCTGCCTTCTTTTTCTCATTTAATGCCCAAAAGATTTTGCTCAAGCCCTTAACCTTAAACTTGTGTGCATCCACCCGCCTCATATGTGTTTCTTGTAGACAACATATGGTAGGGTTTTGGTTTCTAATCCACTCTGCTATTTGCTTCTATTTTATGAGAGAGTTCATCCCATTCTCAAATTGTCTCTTTTAGACCGGTTTTCTTGGTCTATCACTTTCTCATTGAGATATTTCATGTTTCCTTCTATTTTATCTGTCCTTTGACTTTGTTTTATTTGTTCTTGTTGTCTTGAGAGATCATTAGCTTCTAATTGCTCAATTCTAGCCTTTAGGGACTTATTTTCTGCTATAATCTTTTGGTTTTCGGCTATGATCTTTTTGTTTTCCTTTTCAATCTGGTCATTTCTGGTGTTCAATTTGCTTATCAGTTCATTTGATTTCTTAGCCTCACTTTCCAATTGCAAAATTCTGCCTTTTAAACTGTTATTTTCTTGCCTGATTTCCTTTTGAGCTATTTCCCATTTCTCTAGCCAAATCTTTTCCAACTTTTTCGTCATCTCATATTTGAACTTTTCAAGACCTTGTGACCAGTTTTCATTATTTTGGGAAGGTCCGGATACTTGTTTGTTCTCCTCTTCTGTTTGCTCGGTTGTCTGGATTTTCTCTGTGTAAAAGTTGTCGAGTGTTAAAGATTTCTTCTTGTTGTTGTTAATCTTCCTCTTTTGGCCTTCCTGATTTTGGGTTGCCATTGTTAGCCCAGCCTCATTCTCAGGTTCATCCTCATGCTTACTCAGGTCTGGTTTTTCTCAAGGTCAAGCCCCCTGGTGACCCCCTTGCTTGATCCTCTGCTGGAGGCTCCTGTACAAGTCTCAGGGTGCTGCTTCCACAGTAGTATACCTATCTGCACTGGTTCCCCACTCAGGGTTTCAGAACCTTCGCTCATGCGTGCCTGTGTGAGGCTGAGCTCTCGTCTGCGCTCTGTATCTGTGCTCAAAGTCCCTGCGTGTTCTTTAGCCTTTTGGGGGTCCTAAGTCTTGCTGCTCTCAGGAACAGGTCCTGGAGCTGCCAACAACTCAATGGGTGCCCCAAACTTGCTCTATTTCTTTTGAGCTGGCTTTGGTGTTGTAGGTGGTGTGGTATGGGGTTTGGGGGGGTTGCTCAGCCCGTGATTTAGTGAGAACTGTTTCACCCTTTTATAGCATGGAAATGCCCCGATTCCACATACCTTCCACACTGCGCCCTGTTGTGGGGTCCCTCCATTCGTCTGGATTTGTTTTTATGTCCCCTTGAGGATTCCTGTATGTTTCAGTTAGGAGAGGTTAAGTGCTGCTTTTTACTCTGCCGCCATCTTAAACAGGAACATTGAGCAGTATGACAGGTAAACTTTTACTAAACAAAGTAGCACTATGTGTGTGTGAGATGTCAATAAAATGTGATTATGTTATATCCCTCCAACAGTTAAAAAAGACAACTTTATTTTTTTAACTATAAACCACATCTTATTTTGTACCTAACTTGTAATATATATTATGTTAGTTAAATCACATCAATACTAATACTCACTAAGACTGTATGTAATATAAAATATCATTATTTTATATGCTCAAAACTGTACCACACACAGCTCTTATTTTTAAATGTAATATGTTATTACATTTTAAAGAGAAAGTAAGAATATAAAAAGATTAAAATATTTACTTGAGTTCACATATATTAATAGGAGGAAGAGATAGCATTTAAATTTGATTTCTCCTCATTCTAAGACCAATATTTTTTAAGGAACTTCAGTTCACTATTTACAATTATCATTTGGCATCTTTTAAAATATCTGTATATTTCTTATCCTCTCATTGAGATTAGAAAGTTGAGGTGGTAGATATTTTATTTTGTTTATCTTTGTATCTCTTCCTGAATAACCTAGCTTCATGCCTACATATTAAAATTATTTCAAAAATATCTGCGGAATTTAACTGAAAATAACTGAAAAACATAGGGACCTTTCATCCTAACTACTCTATAATCAATTCTGAAACATACACATAAATATATGCATATATAGTACCGCATTCTCACTATCTAGTTTCTCCCAGTGTTCTACTAACTTCCATTACTGTTTGCTCTGTGCTTCTTTATGTATATCACTGTTGTATACCTATAGGGATAAAGAAAAGGGAGGAGGCCTGTGTTTTATTAGTTAATCCAGATGATCTGGAGCTTCTAGATATTATTTAAATCACAAGAAAGAGTGACTACCATTCACTTGAGAGTCAAAACAGTCCATAAGTGTACAAATACCAGTTTACACAGAAATGAAGGTGAGAGGATGTCAAATAGGACATTTTAGAACAGTGTAGAAGAGAATAATATTATAGTGACCAAGAGATATAAGAAGGACTGCAACTGTGACATCTTGAATGCATAGGATTTATGATCCTTGGTAAAATTCCTAGGCCAAGTTCTATTTTAGTTAAACTCATCATTGCAAAGGAAGTTTTATTGCTTATATGTTAATGCTTAAATAGATGTAATGAGAATCTGATACATACTCAGAGTGTCTTTGAGTTTACATCTGGAGAAGGGTGCCTGGCAAGCCAAATATCAGCTTCTGCAAAAATTGTGTTCATTTATGAAGGAAATGACTTATGGCATGAATTATTCTTTTGTAATTGGTTCTTATTAGCTAGCCATAAGAAGAAGAGGCTCTGACTAGTTTGAAAGGCATTCCCAAATATATGCCTACCTCAGTGACTATTTATTTACTTCTCTTTCCTTCTTTCATATCAGGGGAAAAAGGTAAGTCTTTGAATTGCCCCAACATCCAGTAAGGGACTATAGAGTAAAGTGAAAGACCTCATAAGGTTCTTGCTCTCTAAGGTCATATGGTTGCAAATAAACACTCTCCTCCTTTTGGTTGTTCTTTTCCATTCCAGGAATATGACTTAGATTTGTTCTTTATCTAGAATGAAGTCAAAGGCATTCAAGAGTTAGGATTCAGGCTGGGTGCTGTAGTATTGTTTGCAAGAACTGACTCCAAAATAGGTAATAGTTTTAGAAAAAATGTATTAAGTCATTTACATACGAGTAACTATAACACAAAACAGAAGTTTGGAATCAACTCCTGAGGAACTCTAGAGTATGGAAACCCAAAAAAGAATATTTGGAATGAATCTGGAGCCTGGAGAAGTTGGAAAATACTTGGTAGCTATATCTGGCATTCCTAGAGAATCACTGGGATGGAGTGACATTCTATATGTGAACAACTTTTAGCCACAAAAAATTATATTTAAACAGTATAATCACTTTTCCTAATAGTACAATAAATCATTTCCTCCACAGTAGAAACGACAATATTGATATCCTGAGAAAAATGGAAAATTCTTTGGGAGTGATCTTCATTATTGTTGCTCAGCAGAAAGATTGATGTTATAGTGATGTCTCATTTGGATATGAGGTTTGCTGGATCAGTGCTGCAGAGGAAAAGAGCTCAAATTTGAGCCAACTTCTGACCTCCCTCTTCCATATTCATACATTATGTTCCTAAGGATTTGAGGAAATATTTTAATAATTATTATTACATGTTTTATTTTAAATAAAATATACCTTTGTCAAGGCTAAATGATAATAATGTTTAAATGGATCAGAGTCATCAATCCTAAAATTAGAGGGAATGAGAATAAAAATGTCAGGGACTAGAACCAATAACTTAGAAAATGCATGCCACCAAATCTATCAATGTACCATAGAATTTCAAAAGGAGATAGAGTCATGCTGACCCTGAGTTGAAGTTAATAAAGTTTATTAATAGATGATTTTTCATTCTTTAGAGAAACCTTAACTCAAAATCTTATGAGTATCTTAACTAGTATTTCACCCAATTGAAAGCAAAACATTAAACATTTAGAGAACAACACGCTTTATTTTTGGTCACAAGTCTGTAGCACAATTTAATCAGTAATATTTTCTTACATGAAAAATATTCATTTAAGAAATATATATTGAGTGTCCACTATGAAGAGAATGTATTAAATGATGAGAAAACTTCAACACTTAGAAAATGGATGCTCCTTGTCCTTATGGTCCTTGTAAAATAGTGAGAAAATAATGCATAAAAACAACTGAAGACTAAAAAAGAATTATGTCATAAGTGCATTATAATGCATTATAGTTACAAAGTAATCTGTGAGGTCTAAGGTGGAGTTTACATGAGGCATTGGTGTGATTAATGCAGTTTCAGAAATAGTGGTCCTGGAATTAAACATGACATAGTAAAAATAAATACATAAAAAAATCTAAATAATTTATTTCACATAGAATCAATCAATGTAAATATGCAGCTGAATTTGTAACTTGTACTGAGCAGTCTGCTTCCTTGCTCCATGTCTGATCAATACCAATATCTAGAGCAAGGGTTGGCAACCTTTTTGGCCGTGAGAGCCATAAACGCCACATTTTTTAAAATGTAATTTCGTGAGAGCCATATAGTGCTCACAGTGCACATTCCTGTAACAGTGCGAGCTCCTGTAACAGCACCTGAAAAAAAAAATTGACTTTATGGCTCCTGTAGAAAGAGCCATATCTGGCCCTCAAAAAAGTCAGATATCGCTCGAGAGCCATACGTTGCTGACCCATGAACTAGAGGTATCAAATTCTAATCCTATAAACTTAGAACTACTTTGGTCTCTGGAATCAAAACAACCTTTAGATAAGAAAAATAGAAGGATTTCCCAGTTCATCAGTTCTATTTATCAAGTACAGTTACTATTCTTGCTTTGACCTCATGTGCTGGATTTTTGTCTTTTTTCTCACAGTGTAATCATTTACTTTTACATCAGTTTCAGAAATTGGGTCCTTGATTCATGTACTATACATGAACTCTTGTCTTTTACCCCAGTTTGGTTTCTAAATGCCTATCAGAATGTAAGTTTTTCCTAACCTGAAGTTACAAGGCACTTGTAACTTAGGACAAAGGAAAATGGAGAGAAGAAAAGAATGAGAATGGAAAAGGTAGGGATGAAAGAGAGAAAAAGATAGAAAGAAAGAACAAAAGAACAAGTAAAGAGAGAAACACACAGAGAAAGAGAGATTGTATTAATTCAAGTAGAATATCGCTAAAAACATCTGAAAGCATCATGAAGGGACAGCTAGGTGGATGTTGCCCTGGAACAGGAGTTAAGAAGACCTGTGTTCAAATTTTAACACCATCACTTACTAGCTATGTGATCCAGAGCAAGTCACAACTTCACACAGACTCAATTTCTTCATCTTTTAAAAAAAAAGGGGGATAATAATAGGAGCTTTTCCAAAGGATAGTTGTGAGAAGATGGCATATGTAAAGTACTTTTCAAACACTGAATAAATATGTGTGGATGTATATACACAGTTATTTATTTATTGTTATTGATGTTAAAAACAGTTGTAGTGCTAGTAGTAGTAGTGGTGGTGGTGGTGGTAGTGGTAGTGGTTGTAGTAGTGGAAGTAGTAGCGATAGTGATACTAGTGTTAGTAATAATACAGTGAATTAAAGTATACTATACTCTGGAAATAATATTAATTTTCAGGAATGGGAAATGTGATGGGAAAATTTCCCTCCTATTTAATTTCTTGTTTACGTGTTACTACCATATTTAACAGAAGTACATGACTCTTTGTATATTTTTAATCAGGTGGAAGAAACTTATAAAACCATTGACTGAGAGATGAAAGCAATCTTAAAGCAAATTAGATTATAATGACATCCCTTTCAGGTAACTGAATAACAATTAAAGTTAGGTTTTTTCCTAGAAAATTATATAAAATATAAAGAATATTTTCCCCTCTAATTTGAAATTAACATTTTAAAGTAGATTATCTTCTCCTGGTCCAAGATTGTGTTTCTTACTCTATGTCAAATCTAAGACACTGGAGGGAGGGAGGTCCCACTAGACCTCTAATTTTCTCTGTACTCTAGCAATTTTTTAACCAAAGTAGCATGAATATCACATGGAACTGTGCTCAGATCGACAGTCACAAAAAATTAGTGAGACTAATGAGAGAGCAAAGACTCCATCTACTCCCATAAAAATTAGAAAAGGGGAAGATTAAGTACACAGAATTTGAATTGCTACGGATTTGTTCATCATAAAGGTCCATCTATCATAATGCATCCATTCAAACATTTTCATCTTCTTCACTTATGTGCAGCCCACACTCACAATTATTTGGAGAATTTGACCATTTGTAAATTCAAACACAGTGCTAATTCATGATTACCTAGAGGTTGCATAAATATTATGATTTTGAGGGTATTGAGGGATCAATTCTCAAATATTAGAAAGAATGCGATTGCCCAATAATTTGGCAACAACAAAAATCAATTCAGAAATAAAATAATGGATGTATTTTTTAAAAACTTGCCAATCTATATGCTTACTTTTCTTCTCTATAAAAATCATTATTAAAAAGTCATATACACAATTTGAAGCCATTCTCAACAACAACAAAAAAGAATGAAAAGGAAATAGGCACATTTTTGCTAACAGTTTTAGACAGCAGAAATATCTTCCTATTTTTATTGTGGATAATGAAAAAATATTTTTTAAAAAATCACATGACTCTCAGTAATGCAAAATGAATTTATTGTCTCTCTTTTTACAAAGTATCTTCTTATACAAATAGAAGTTCATATGTTTCCCTGGGAATGTAAAACAGAATCAACCTTGTTCAATGATCTTCTGATTATCAATGTTAAACAAGATAAAATATGCTCATTAAGGTGTTTGGCACCCTTTTTTAATCATATATTAGATATTAATTGTCTACTCTAAGTTGAAAAAACCCATGACCATGGTATGGCCTTCCAAATACTTCTATTTTTGAATGATACTGTGCTGATTGAATTATATCAGGAATGATTTATTAAGCACCTATTAAGCTCATAACCTCTACCCTCATCATTAGGTTAATACCTCAGTGGACTGACATCACTTCCTTCAGCCTTTTCTCACCTTTGATTGGAGGTGTGGAAAGTGGAGTACAAAAACTGCTCCCAATTTCTTTCTTTATAGAGGGAATGAAATGGACTTTGTCTTACACTCCTCTGAATTTGTTGCTCTTCCTGGTTTCAAATACATGCAACAAGCTATACTCCTGCCAATCTCTTTTCCCTACCTAAGCCCATTTCCCTCCCTTCTATGTATTAACTCTCTCCATTAGATTCTAAGCCCCATGAGGCCAATGATTGTTTTTAATCTATTAAATATATCTCCAATTCTTAGTACAGTCCCTGACATGTACAATAAATGTTTATTGGATTGGATTGATTTGGATCAGTCCATTTTCTTGAATCTTTTCTGTAGAGTATCAAAAGGCATTGATAGTACTATACTAAGAACATTCTTTTTATGATCTCAGAATCTTCTTAGACCAGTATATGGCCATGACTCAAATTTTTGTAAATTGTCCTTTATGGTTGTTTGCAGGCTCCTCAGTACTTCTGTTTTTCTCAGTTAATTGCTTCACTATTCAAATGCTTATAGTTGTTCTATAATAATATTAGTACTATAGTATTAGTGGTGTTGTTGGGTCACTTTTCAATCATAGCTGTCTCTTCTTGACTCATTTAGTAATTTTCTTGGCAAAGATACTGTAATGGTTTGTCATTTCCTCTCCAGCTCATTTTATGGATGAGGAAATTGAAGCGAATGGGGTTAAGTGACTTACCAAGGATCACATATTTAGTAAATGTCTGATGCTAGATGGAATGTGTCTTCCTGACTCTAGGTCCACCACTCTAAACAATGAACCACCTAGTACAATTAATCCTATTGAGTTACTTCCCCAAAGCTTTAAAACTACTTATTTAGTTGAATTTATAAGAGTTGTGGAGTTTTAAAA
Organism: Gracilinanus agilis; assembly: GCF_016433145.1. Lineage (NCBI taxonomy): Eukaryota > Metazoa > Chordata > Mammalia > Didelphimorphia > Didelphidae > Gracilinanus > Gracilinanus agilis. Next base: position 234,027,491 of record NC_058132.1, on the reverse strand, counting down.
CATAAATAAATCATTTTTCTGAGATAATTTAAAATTCTGATATCAGTGCTTAGCAAAAAAACAATTGCCTAGGATGATTTTTTTCCTGGAATGAGAAAGAGAATGGGTGAGAATCCTGTAACTATTTCTTAGAAAGCAGAAGGTAGATTAAAATAAAGCCTATATATGATTTAAAGGGAAAATCATAATAGGAGTTATTTCACAAAATGCAAGTGTGAATTGATATCTTTTTACCCTATTTATCTGGTTTATCATTTACACTCCCTATAATCCCTCACAATAAAAAAGTAAAACCAATAAATTTCAAACCTCTCATTGGGTAGCTCTGAATCATTAAAATGAAATGATCAATAATCATAGAATTGACTTCATTACTAACTTATTATTTAAATTTATAATCCCTTGATACTTCCTCTGAAGAGTCAAAATAGGGAAAGTTTACTACAAACCAATATCCCAAATGAATATGGATGAAAATTTTAAATGAAATAGAAAGAAAGAAGTTGCATTAAAATATCAAAAAGATCTTATATTTTATACTTTCAACTATATAGTGTGAGGTAGAATGCTTCTACCCAATTACATTTGTTGCTATGGTTGATTATATGAAATATGGAGACTATCTAGATATAAGTATTTGTGGAGATATAGACATAATTCATACATTAAACATATTTGGAGAATTCCTAAAATGAGCCTTAAGTACAAACATAATGAGATAAAAAGTAATAAAACTTTTAAAGTTTTCTTTAGTAAAATATATCTCAAATGTTATTATGCATGGGATTTGCCTGTGAGAAATGGTTAATAATAATATTATGTCAATAATATTTATGACAGGAAAATAAAATGAAAAGACTTTGTTTCCATGGAGCAAAAGATTGAATAATAGGTGGGATGTCCAAGAGTATCATGGATAGCCAAGACATATTAAGAGAAATAAAGGAATATGTTCAGTGTGAGATATAAATCTTTGGATAATCCATAGAAAAGGATTCCACCGAATGAAAAGGTAGGGAAGGGTTTAGTTTTTTTCCAGAGAAGGAAGCACATATTCTGATAATATGATGATAGCATTTAATGATCTGAGATTAGACTATTGAAATTCCTGATGTTACACATGAAGAAATTACATACTATATGTAAGTACACGGTTTTGCAAATATTAAATGTAGCAGAAATGGGAATGAAACCCATATCTTCTCACTCTAATGCCTGAACTCTTACCAGTAGAGCACCATAATTCTTTAATTTCCTTGAAATAAGACAGTTTTACTATATAAACACCATATAAATATTTAGTAAAACTCTGGACTACATATACACCCAATTTTTCTTTTTGAAATAAATTGAGTCACTTGATTTTACATTGATCTTATTTCCATCTTCCAAAACCAAAGAACCAAACTTTGAAAAAGTCTATTTTGTTGTAAGACTGATGTTTTCAAGGTTATTCATGCTCTCAAAATGGGTAAGTATCAGCAATAGTTAGCAGTTGGTAATGGGAGTCAAGAACACTGAGATTTTTAGCACATTCAGAATATTTAATTTCCCCTCCATCTGATGATAATTTCACATGTAAAAAATAACGCAAAACTATGTCAATTTGAAATAGCCTCCCACACACCTTATGGAATTCAAATACTGTGTGGGATTGAAATCATGAGTATGTTCAGTAAGCATGATTCCTGAAAGCATATTTCTTTATAAAAATTAAATAAATTTAAAATTAATGACAGTTGTTTGAGCTAAACAACTTGATTTCTTAACGTCAGAGACATACTCAATAGGTTTAGTCTCATGCTAAATGGAACATTTGGATTCTGAGGACATCAAGTTTTCAGATTGTAAAATATAGTAACACCAAATTTCAGAATGAAAAAGGAACAGGAAGCCCAATAAAGACCATCGTTTCCTCTCATTTTATCTTAAGTTGCTGGGTTTTTTTTGTAAAAGAATTCTCTTCATCATAGGTAAAATACTTTGTTTCAATTTCTATCCATAATAGTGACTTACCAAAATATGTATAAAAACCCTATAAGTAAAGATAACATATTTTCATGGTGCCGCAAAGATATCTTAGTTCTAATTCATTAAAAGGCTTTGGCACCATACAAATTGAATGTAAAATGCTTTAAATTTTTTCATAGCAGATTGATGTTCAAAACATTCTGTAGACAAATATGGCAATTCCTTTCCCCTTTACATCTATTAAATCAGTGAAAATGTTTAATGCACATATATGTATGATTTGGAACAATTTCCACAACTTTATTTTATTCAAAAATACCAAAATCATGATTGCTCCTTTCATACATAATTAAGAGCAAGATCTTAAGGAATATCTTCAGGAAACATATTTTATTATATGTATTATATTTTTATTCAGTGGAATGTGAATAATAATCTTGGATTGGGTTCTACAACTACAACTACAAAATTAGTTTGATCAATATCAGTCATGAATCTTGATGTTTTGTTCTCTATCATATATTTGTGAGACCTTTATTATCATTCTTTCAAAAGTGTATTCACTAATTAAAATATTTAATACTTCAATCAACTTCTAGAGGTCATAGCATGAATATTCAATCCTCTATTAATTGCAGCAAATGTCACAGTTTATCAGAGCTTCTATTGAAATTCTATTCATAAAAGTGAATTATAATTACAGCTAAGTTGATGTCGAGGACTATACTAACTCTTGTTCAAGAATTTATGTTATAATGCATTTGTAATTGCCATTATATAGCTATTTCTCCTTTTTAAGGACAATTACATAATTGTCATGGTATTGTCAATTGTCAATCCATTTAGATGATAAACATATAGCTTTCCTTATTCTATTCAATTTAAATAGAAATTAAATTTAGGAATATGAATTATTTAAAATATCCATGTAAAAATGAATATTATTTAAAATATGAATATAGAAATGAAAAACTTGTAGTTATTATAGCACAAGCTGAGTCTCAAGGATATGGTATGACTTGGATGTCTTTAAATAGTCAACTAAGTTTTTTAAACAAAATTTGAATTAATATCTCCTGATTCAAAAATTGTGATTTTATTCATTACAGTTGTTTATAAGTTTAGCAAATTGACAGGATAGAAAAATAAAACTAAAAAAATTATCAACATTTTATGTATAACCAACAAAACCTTGTAAGAATGAATAATAAATTTACAATTATGAAATACTTTTTATGCAAAGAGACAAATTTAAATAATTGTCCATAAAAATGTTGAGTCAATATAATAATAATGACAATTCTACCTGAACTTATCTACTTATTCATTACCATCCCAATTAAATTATTAACAACAAACAAGTATTCAGCTAGGAAAAATAAAATTCAATCCAAAGTGCAAAAAGGCAAGAATATGAAATGAATTAATAAAAAATATATAGGAAGGTCTAGCAGTACCAAATTTTAAATTTTATTATCAGTCAATAGTTAATCAAAACTATCTGGTACTTGCTAAGAAATAGAAAAGGGTTAGTGACATAAAGTAGATATGCAATATACAGTAATAAATTAATATAATAGCCTTGCTTTTGATAAATGTAAAGATTTGAACTTTTGGGATATGAATTCACAATTTGGTAAATATTGTTGGGAAAAAGGAAGGCAATCTGTTAGAAACTAGACTAATATCTTAAACCACTTTCCAAGATAAATTCCAAAAGGGCACACAACCTAGAAATAGAAGGGAATATTGTAGTAAATTAGAAGAACATGCAATATATTACTTATCAGATTTATTGATAGCAAAGGAATTTCTGAATTAACAAAAGAGAACATTGTGAAATGCAAAATGATGATTTTTATTACATTAAATTGAAAGATTTTTGTGCAAAAAAAAAAACAAATATAGCCAAGATTAGAATAAAAGTAGAAAATTGGGTGGAAATTTATAGTTTCTTAGATGAAGTTTTCCTTTCTCAAATTTATCATCAAATTTATAAGAATGTGAGTCATTCTCAAATTAATAATGGTCAAAAGATATGAATAAACACTTAGAAAAAGAAATCAAAATCTGAGAGAGAACAATAGTTATAAATAAATGCTCTAAATCATTATTAATTAGAGAAATGCAAATTTAAAAAAAACTTTGAAATACTATCTCACACTTATCAAATTAGCTGAAATGACAAATGTTAAAGACTGTATGGGAAATTGGGAAAGCTAACATGCTCTTAATGGAATTGTAAACTGATTCAACCATTTTGGAGAGCAATCTGGAATTTTGCCTAAAGTGTTACAAAACTGCATACTTTTTGATCCAGTAATACTATTATTAAGTCTGTTTCCTAGGGTGACTAGGGAAAAGGGGGAAACCCCTACATGTTCTAAAATATTTATACCAACTCTGGTGGCAAAGAACTTGAAATTGAGGGCATATCTATTGATATGGGAAGTGGCCAAATTAATTATGGTATGTCATCATAACGGAAAGTTACTGTGCTTTAAGAAATGATGAGCAGGTTGATTTTAGAAAAATATGGAGCACCTTACATGAAATAATGAAAAGAGAAATAAAGAAAATCAAGAGAATATTGGATAAAATAATAGCAATATTATTTGAAGACTAATTTTGAATGACCATGCTATTTTGAGTGATATGAGTATCAAATCAAGTAAAAAGGATCAATGATGATGCTACTCATCTCTAAAGAAATATTTGATGTATGAAAGTATGTATATTTATGGTTCAGGATTTATACCTTTGTCAAATGTTGATGTTTTTTAGTCCTAATTTGAGAGGGAAATGGCTTGAAATTCAAAATATTACCGCAAATAAGTAAATAAATAATTATAAAAATAAACCATAATTATCTTCTAGGTCGCTTAGTTAAATAATGAAATGAATGCCAGAATATATGCTTAAGTCATTACTTAGGATTAATGAATGAATGAAAATAATTTAAATTAAAATATAGATTTAAGAGATTTTTTATAGACATAAAGGCAATAATAGAAATAATTTGTTAGAATTTGACAGTGAGTATCTATGCTACTTAGTGACAGTGGAGTTCATGTGGATTTTAAATGAACACTGAAGATAGTTGAGCACTTGTTAGTTGAGAGGTATTCAGGTAGATTAAGATGCTGGAGGGAAAAAAAAGACCTACTAATAAAGTAAGGCAATAATGTACGTTGAATGCAGTGCCTATAAAATATAAGCTCTTTGACAATAGGGACTATTTGCTTCTTTTTTTAAAAAATCCCTAATACCTATAACAGAGCCAGGTACACAATAGATGCTTGGTAAATACTTGATTAATTGATTCATTTCAAGCCATGGTGACTGGAAATATGGTGCTACCCTTAACATAAATAAGAAACTTAGCAAGAGAGAAACCTTTGTGGAGCACATGATGAGTTTGGTTTTTAACATATTTTATTTCACATGACAGTAGAATATTTAGGTGGAGTCAGACTATAGGAAAATCAAAATATTCTTGGTAATATGGTGAAGCAATAATTTAGAAGAGAGTATGTTTGGGAATCTGTGATCCCAAAGATAATAACTTAAGCAAGAAATAAATATAAGGTTTGGATAATAGTGTCAACATAGATAAAAATAATCAAGTTTTTAAAAGACTTTTTAAATTGAAAAATCTGATAAGATTTTTCTAAGTTCTCATCTTCTTCAACCCTTCTAAAGCATTCAATAATGTAGACCATCAATTCCTTTTTGATATTCTCTACTCTTTCAACTGCTATGTTTGGCTATCTTCTAGTTTCCTTACCCATTCCCCAATTTCCCTCAATGAATAATAAAACAACACATGAATGTGGCCTAAAAATTCTGCTATTTTTCCTATTATTTTCTCTTTTTATACTCTCTTCTTTGGTGATGCCATCTTCTAAGCCTTCAATTATATCTTTGGAGAGAAGTTCCCAAAAAGAAACTTCTTATGTTGATCAATGTCCTGAGCTATATGCCCACTGGATGGATAACTCCTAATGGATCTTCCATGTATACTTCAAACAATATTTTACCAAATATATCATTTTATGTTCTTTTTAAAATCCCCTCCTCACATTTTCCCAATTCGCACCAACTTTACAATCACCCAGGCTTGAAATTGTGGAATCATCTTTGACCCATTTCTCTTTCTCATCTTAAACATAAATCAGCTTAATTTTTAAAACTTCTCTTTTATTTTCTCCTCCTTTCCACTTATGGGTCACTATCTTTATATGGACATTATTTTGTAACATATTTACTTATGTTCATGTTATATTCTCCTAGTAGATAATATGGTTGGTAGGAGCATGAACTGTCTCTTTTTTTTCTTTTATTCCTATCATATACCACAATTCTTTAAAAGCAGAAACTCAATAAGTACTTATGGAATTGAATTTCATTTTTTAATATAATTATAATAGCATTTTACAGCTGATATCTAATATTTCATGTTGATATAAGATAAATTTCATATGTCATAAGATATGCTGGCCTCAACATCAGTTTGACTGTTAAGTATCATACAAACATCAAATGGTACTATAGTTGGTAGAGAAATATTCACACTTAAAATAATAGATTTCAACAATTGGTCTAAAATATAAACAAACTTTAGAAGTGCTATATTACAGAATTCAAACAAAATGAGGAGACAGATTAGATTATAAACTTGTTAAATAATTTATGTCTCTAATTCGTAGTGAAGGTCAATACATTATGAAGTGTTTACCTAATGAATCATGTGTTCATTTTCAGAATTATGGAGAAGGTTTGGCACAGTATAAAAGGAAATAAACCTAATGATTATGAGCATATCTATTATACTAATTTAAAGAACATGTTGCCTTTATTTTGGATTCTAAGAAACTGGTAGTTTGGGGCTAGGTGCTAATCTTGTTTCACTAAAATTATATGGAATTTAGAATACCTATGTTACAAAAATGAAAATAATTCAGTTTTTGATGAAGCACACAAGTATTTTACTCAAGTATCAACTTCAGTTAAAGAAAAAAAGAAAAAAATATTCACTTTATATTTGAGCACCATATCCTATTTTTCAGTAAGGTCTTACTCTGTGCCTTATTGTGATATAAGGGTCTCTGGGTTATTGAAAGAACTCTAAAAGCTCTTAGAAAACTGGAAAACCTTCAGATACAGGTGATATCTTCTGTCTGAAATAACCTAAGTTTGGAGAACCTCACTGTTAGCTACTGTGATAGTTCCATCAGTCAATCATTTAATTAATTAAGCAATTAAGCAACCAATCAGAACATTTATTTATTTATTCATTCACTGTTAGCTGCTGTGATATTTTCATTTATTTATTTATTTATTTGTTTGTTTATTTGTTTATAGGCCAACATCTAAGTTGGTATAGTGGATAAAACGATAAAAACAGAGTCAGGAAAATCTGTTTTCAAATCCTGTCTCAGCTAATTACCAGCTATGTAACCCTGGGTAAGTGATTTAACATCTCTTAGCTGAAGTTTATTCACCTCTAAAATAGGGGTTATAATATTATTTCATGGTGTTGTTTTGAGGATCAAATATACATGAAATGTTTTGCAAACTGCTGACATTATACAAATGGCCAGTTATTACCCTACTTCTTCAGCACTGCTGCCAATGGTATCATCATCATCATCATCAATATTATAATCATCAGTATTACTACTATTACTAAGTTGTACAGGGAATGAATTCTGCTTTAGTGAAATCAGTAGCCATGTTGGTTAATACAAAAATTGTATTAAAAGATAATTAATTAAATCATTTTATTAGGTAGTATATTAATGAATAACACAATATGACCCAATATATGTGTTTAAATTTTCAAATGTGCTAATTAGTTGATAATAGGTATAATGTATGTATATATATATTTTTAAATTTTTCTCCATGCTGGCCTTATATTCAGAGGGAAAACAAGAGAAATAATAATATTTTTAAAATAAGTTTTGTAAAGCTTAGAGAATACTGGTACCCAGTCTGAGAAAGAAAATTGAATGACCAAATGAAAATTATCTTAAGCATAAAATTAAGCATATTTATTTTATATGCTTATGATTTCTAAGAGTAGATATCTAAATGTTTTGATTTTTTTTATTTGTAACTCTTAGCCCTGAGATTATATTGCAAGTTAAAGATAAGATTGACTCTCTAAGTCTACAAACAACCCTAAGTGTCTTCTCTGGGCCTTTCCCAAAAGTCCATGAAAGGCCCAGTAATTCAGATATCCAGAATAATTTGAAAAAATATCCATTTAAAATCCAACTTTTTCCAAGGGTATTGGGAGTCTAAAATGGGCTAATTTGTGACTTACTTAACCATAGATTTTATATCATTTGTGAAATACCTTGATCTTTATGAGCTAAGGTATTAGAGAAGGGTTAAATTCTCCTCTTTGAGTCCTATAGGTACTCTTGAGGAGTTGCATATGATTCTCTAATGCTGTTACCCCAGTTTCTCACTGGTATTCTTTCTCCCTCTGGATTATCAGTAAGGAAACATTATCGTCAAACTGTTCTAAGTATATTTTAGTGAGTACTTACTAAATAAAGTAGTAAGAACAGTTGTCATAAACCATTCTCTTCCCCCAAAATTCTGTGACACATAGTTAAGGGAGTAAGTACAGAGTTTAAGGGGAATTGTGCTTAAACCTAGAAAAGCACATGTGGCAAAAGGCTAATTTGCATATTCTAGTTGCTCGATTTTTTTTTGTTAGATACTCCAGAAATTATCCAAGGATATGATGCAAGTTCTTTACTAAGGTCTTTGAAAAATTGTGAGTCCTGCGTCTAATCTCTTCATGGTGTCAATGGATGTGGCAGTCAGTTGATTGGGGGATGTTTCTAGATGATGGAAAAATAGAAAATCTCAGATCCACCAGTCTTTGAAACCTTACTAAGTCATCTCTGGCCAGAAGAGGGTGGTAAATGGAGAAGAAAATACAAGACCCATGCAGAAGACTCTACTCTAACCCCTTTCTCAGGCATTTCCTTTTTAGAGGTGATCACTAGTATTCTTCATGGTTCCAGTTTTTACAAGTACTGCCTTCTCAACGCACTTTATAATTGATGGATAATCTCTGGGATATTACCAAATATTCCCCAGCTGTTGAAATACTTGTTGTTCAATATTTCTCCAGTTCAAAGGACTTTTCATGCTTTGAAACTTGTGATTCATTAGATAAAATTTCAAGGCTAAAATTAGGTGAGGGCAATTTTTGACTCCACCTTTACACTAATTATATTTTAAAACTCCATGATTGCTTCCATTCTTCCTGAATGTAAAGTAAGCTAAGTTTGACATTCTCAATAATATTGAAAACCAAGAATTGCTCCCTGGAAAATCTCTGACACTAATGTGTAAGTTTGTTTGTTTGTTTGTTTTTAATGAACTAGAAGTGATTTGTTTTGCTTGACCCTGCTTAAATGTTACAAACCATGTTTTACTTCTTTGTTTAAAAATTAAGGGTATAGTTGGGGAAAGAGATGAATAAAGCATTGATTATGAAGAGAAGAAACAAAAAAACACAAAGAAAAAAGTCATTGACTTTTTAATGAGCAGAACAGAAAAGTCAGAAACTGAGACATGGAAGAGTTTTGAAATTAATATGATAAATTTAATATGTAACATTGAGAGGAAATACAAAATATATGTAATAGTAATATGGTATTATATAACATAACATTGTGCAAAATTGTTGACATTTGCTAAGTGCAGAATATCAAAAGAAAAATTAAATTAAATTAATATTTTAAGGATAAATCCCAGAAGCCTTAAGAGTAGAAAAACATGTAAATCACTCATTCTTTTTGACACCTTTATTTGGGTATCTCTATTCCAAAATTTAAATTTCATTTAGGAGTAATAACAATAGTGATTCCATTTAATATAATTAAATAGAAATACATAGTATCTTTTTTTGTAAGTCATAATCATAAGTGATATGGAATGCATGAAGATAAAAATGACTCCCATTACAGTCTATTGGGAGAGATAAGAACAAAACAAAAATATGCATAAATTTAGGCACAAAGTAAAAGTAAAAAAGGACAAACAAATCCTTAAAAAAGGCAAACAATATGAATAGGTTGAAGTTTTCAAAGCACCATTTTATTCTCACAAAAAGAATGTGAGATAAGTAACTGCTGATATTATTGTCTGCATTTTACCTATGGGACAATTGAAGCTCCAAGAAATAAAGCTACTTGCCACTATATTATATTTCAACACATACAAACATATTAAGAAATATATAATTTTTTAAAGTGGAGGAATATCTGGTTCTTGTGATAAGTTCAGACATTACAGAATTTTAAATAATAGGATCATATGATTTAATAACTGTCCTTAAAAACCATGTAATTTAACATTCTCATTTTACAGGTGAGGAAACAAGATACAATGAGGTTAAATGATTTGCACAAGTTCACAGAAATAGTAAGAAGCAGAAACCTCCTGTATCCACAAAATCATGTTCTCTTTTTACAAACTTAATCATTATTAGTGTCTAGGGAGAGAATTCATTTTTGCGCATGCTAAATGTCTTTGCTATTGTTGTTAAATTGTCTTAGTCATGTCCAATTTTTTGTGACCCAATTTGGGTTGTTTTTGGCAAAGATAGTAAAATGGTTTGCCATTTCCTTCTTTAGTGTTAATTGTCTCCTAGTTTAAATTTAAAGAAATTGGAGGGTATGTTCTTCTTAACAAAGAATAAATTTAAAAAATAAGTAAATCAATGTATTTTCTAAGAGCATTGCTGTATCTTTTTAATCTAGGCTCATCTACATGCAAAAAAGTCTATACTGTTTTCATTTTAAGCTAAAAACAACTAAGAGAGAGTTGCATATATTATACCTAGAAAATCACAGGGTTTAAATAAAGCAAGATCTCATAGCCATTGCAATCTGGTACGTTCTTTATCAATCTTTTTGTTGATAGTTTAAAAAGAAAGAAACTGGCAACTTGTCCTTTCCTGACATTACTGGATAAGCAACCTATTACCCTCCAATGTTATACAATATCATTAACTCAAAGAATAATTGTTAAGGGCTCCATTCATTGCTAATAATACCATACAACTTAATTCTTTTCTTAAGCTGGTTTTCTAGATGAGGCCCTAGAATAGAAAAACATTAAATTTCAGAGTTGGACTGAGTGTAATCTGACTTCCCAAGGGGTAAAAGAATCTCTCCCCAAAAAGTACTTAACAAATATTCAATCATTTTCTGACTAATTCCAGTGGAAATATCTAATTTTACATTAGTTGCATTCTTACTGTAAGAGGATCCCTACTTACATTCATTCTATGGGGTGGAATATTTGATATACTGCAATCAATGAAATTATCATATTATCCTCAATATATTTCTAGTTATCTGAATAAGTATAACAATGAATTGGGTTTATGATTTCATTGGTATAGAACATCTTCTTGTATGTTTTCTTGTTCTTTATTCTTTCTCCTCCTTCTCATCCCCCTCTTCTTCCTTCTCCTTCTTCTCCTCATCTTCCTTATCCTCCATATTCTTCTCTTCCTCCCATAAACAGAAGTCCACAGGGTGATAGTCAATTATAAATATATGTGTACATACAGTACATAAATAAACTTATATGTGTTTTCTTTAGGGTATGGAACTGTCTTCATAAAGAAATAACATTGAATCATTATGTCCACAACATGCTCTCATATATGCATATATGTATACATTTTTTACCTCCAGGTTTGGCATCTTCCATCACACTTCTCCTGGATGGTATACTTTCACTTCATACTCATATACAAATAATTTCTCATCTTCACCCCTTCCTAACCAAATTTATTTCCCAAAATAATGTTTTTATCCATAACATCAAACTATCTAAAATTGCAACTTCATTTTTTTTATTTTTCCCTCTTTGATTCTTTTTTATCAATAAATATTGTCTCAATATTTCTTTCTTTAAAATATCTTTTGTATATGTTTCAGCCTCTCCATTACTATTGCCACTATGCTATGGTACTTACCCATCATATCTTGCCTCGATTATTCTTAAAGTCTCTTAATTCTGTACATTCAAGTTGTTTTAATTTCTATCCAATCTGTCCTCCATACTATTATCACAGCAATTTATTGAAAATGTTGATGTCTTTATAAAAATCACTTCAAAAATTTCTAACTCCATACTTTCTATAAAAATGTAATTTTTTCACTCTATCATTTTGTTTTCAATAAATTGTTTCTATTCATCACATCAAACTTTACCACCTTTTTCTATTTTCTATTTTCATATTTATCAGTAGGAATCATTTCTTCTAGCTAAGTAATTCTCATGTCCATGAATGTTTCTAAATTCATCTTTGCTTTCTTCTGAACTGCTCTTCCTCTTCTCTTTGACCTATACAAAACCTGTTTTTGTGGACCAATTCAAGTCCTATTTGTTCCATTTAACATACTCTGACCACATGAACTTATGGTAATCTTTCCTTCTTGTTAGTCCTATGATTTTGAGCTGAAAGAGATATTGGAGACCTCTTGACTTCAAATCTATGGAAATGTCTATGTAACACTGTAGAAATTCCCTTGCATGTTAACCCTTCTGGAAAAGTTACCCCACATTCAAGCTCCCTGTGGAGCTATGTCCACTCAAAAACCATTGTCCCACAGATATGTTTACTTTTTCTATTCTTCCAAAGACACAATTAATTCAATGCAAATCTTTTCAATGAACTGGATGATTAAAATGATTAGTAATAGAATGTTTTCATCTTGGATATATCAAAGAATTATGCTTAAACATTTCACATATCTAAAAAATGTTTGAAAGGCACACATAATATATGTTATATATATAATATGTGTATATATTCACATGAAGTAGCCAACAAAGGAATATATATGACCAGAAGCACGTAGGTTAAGGGGCCATACATTGAGACACAGATCATAGGAAAATGTGTGTCTAGGAAGCAAATATGTAGAACCATAACATAAATGTGGAATATCCATGGTAAGGCAACATGTAAGGAGAGAGAACATGTTTTTCAACACACAGGACAAATATTTTTGGCTGATATCAACATTCTGTTACTACAAGGTCTTCTTCCTACTGTTCTGGCAGTATAAGCAGTCTCAGTCAGGTGTAGATTCTCTTTTGGCCATGTGGGTGTGATGATTTATCTTTCCTAGATATTTATTACTTTTATGATACCACTGGGCAAAAGATTATAGACTGTCTCTCTGTTTTCAACTTCTGGTCTTATCTGGCATTCTCAGCTAAGATGTTACCTTTTCTTCACTAAAAAAAAAAGTAGACTGCCATCTCTATTCCAGTTTAAACCTAGAACTTTAGTTTTTTCAGAAAGTCCTTCACATACAGACTGGATAAGGAGGGGAATGAGGAAGGGAGGGAATCTTAGCTAGTTTTGTCACTATGGGACACTTAGGCATTTCTCAGAGTCATGTCTATAACAATTTGTAGTGTTTGTTTAAATTGTGTTTTATTTTCTTTTTCCCAAAAAGGAGAGATATGCTTTCAAGTGCCAAGATCTTGAAACATATAGACAATCAGCTAAGGAGCACTTCTAATTATTAAAGCTTTTGTTTATTTATTTGTTTATTTTTACCTAAATAACTTGTTCATTATAAGCATGTTCTTTGCTTCTATAGTACAATGTCCTTTCTGATGTAGGATTGGAAAGTACTTGTAACTACATTCTAATGTATGATTGCTAAACTGTACTTTTCTAGAAATATCTTAGGGACTTTACTTTAAACAGTTTTCTTATGGGTATCTGGTTCTGTTCCCACCCAAAGTCAGTTATGGCCAATATAAAAACAAAATAGGAGGTAGAAGAGTTTATGTAAAGAATAACAAGTAAGCCATTATAGTCAGACAATGGAAGAACAATGTATAAGAAGACAGAAAAGAAAGGAAGATGACAAATTATGGAAAGACTTTGATGTAAAAAAAGAGCAGTTTATGTTTAATATTAGAAATAATAGACACACTGGAGTTTTGCTTTATAAATATCACTTTTGAAGTTATGTAAAGGACTGATTATATTACTTTTCCTCTCTTACAAAAGAGTACGTAAGGGGAGAAAGGCAAAAAAGAAAGGAGTATTTATTAAGAATCTACTATGTGGGGATTGAGAGTCAGGCCTAGAGACGGGAGGTCCTAGGTTCAAATCTGGCCTCAGACACTTCCCAGCTGTGTGACCCTGGGCAAGTCACTTGACCCCCCCATTGCCCACCCTTACCACTCTTCCACCTAAGAGCCGATACACAGAAGTTAAGGGTTTAAAAAAAAAGAACCTACTATGTGCAGGCACTATGTTAAGTGCTTTTACATAAATTATTTCATTTGATCCTCACAAAAACTCTGAAAGGAAGGTTTTATTGTTATCCTCATTTTATAGTTGAGAAACTGAGTTAGAGAGAGTTAAGTGACTTAACCTGTATTACACAGGACATGAATATTTGAAATCAGTCCTTTCTAAATAAGCCCAGAATTTAATAAAGGAACAAAAACCCCTAATGTGAGCTGCTGGTCATCTTCCTCTACTTTTATTACTCAATATTCTTTGTTCAAAAACTTTGCTTTTATTTTGAGTTTTGCTAAGCAATATGCCTTAAAATTAGATTTTGAGCTATTCTGTATTTTCTTTGAACACCAGAGGAATTGTTCTTCTTTCTGAATTCTTTCAGAATCATTCATAGTTTTACCCTGCAAAGAGCATTTTCTTAGCTTATAAGATGTTGCTATTTGTTAATTTTCAACTGTTGCTTATGTTTATGCCTTTCTTCCACCACAGTGATTAATTTCAGGAAATTACATTTTACCCTTCTTCACATCCTTCTTAAATCCTTTGTTGTTGCTCAGTTGTTCAGTCATGTCCAGCTTTTCCTGATCTTTTGGACCATAGCACATTAATACTGTCCATGGAGTTTTCTTGGCAAGGATACTGGCATATTTTGCCATTTCTTTATCAAGTTTCTTAGCTCTTAGAATTACATTATTCACTTAGGAGGCACTCATGCATAATGATTTAAAAAAGAATGAATGCATAAATGATCAACTTTTAATTCTAACTGGGAATAAAGAGATAAATTCAAAAGAACAAAGTCAAATTATAATATTGTCAAAATCTTTATATTAGAAGAAAAAAATTAATAAAAAGAAAAAACTGACTTTAGAGTAGTTTTCATCTAGTTGGTTAATTGCTAACTTTGATATAATGACTGACATTGGAAGTAAAACAAGAAATCAAGTTATTTAAATAAGTTATTTAAATATTTAAAATCATATTTACTCTCACAAAAAGGTTTCAAGATATTATCAAGTATCAACAATTCGAAATTAGATGGAATAGAAAATAGGAAAAATATTTATTTTAAAGTGACCTTATGATGAAACAATTCCATTTTTTCTAGATAATCAAGATGGGCAGGTGCAGAGTGAGAGTGGGAAAATAACAGTTTCCAGGAAAAACAGGTAAAATAGCTATTACTAGAGGACAATGCAGTTGGTTTTTTTTAAGTTGCTAACCCCAGGTAAAGAATATTTGTTCCAAAATACTGTGTTGAACTTTTTGGTTTGGCAATTAAGGTAAAAGGAAAGGTGATTATTTTAATCTAGATATTTTTAAAGAGCAAAAGACCTGGTTGTGTTCTAGATTTTCTCTTGCCTAAGTGGTATTGAATGAACTCTGATGTTTTCACTACCAGTTTCTTGATGTGAACTCTTAGATAAGGACTAATAATTATACAGAAAAAGTTTTTTATTTGTCACCCCAATTCTTTTCTGCCTTGTAATAACCCAAACTTACTGACTCACCTTGCTCTAAGCATGGAAAATCTTTTTAGTTGATTTTTTTATGCTATGTGATTTTTAAAGTGACCAACAGCACTCAGTAAGAAACTGTTTTTTCTACTTCTCATTGTAATGTATTTTATGATGCACATTTCCCCAAAGGCTATGGAAATGGTTCTTCTTTAGAAACTGAATCCTCTCAAGACTGGGATTTTATAATAGAAAATTGATAGTCCTTTAATTATGTAAGCTATGAACCATGGTTTAATTAGTAATACATTTCCCATTAATATTTGGAAATGATGAATGTATTTACAGTGGATGTTATGTATAACATTTGCATAAATGTGCTAAGCTATAATATTGTGAAATGGACCCTAAACAGGTATTACAGGAACAAGTGAGTGCTATTAATAAGAAGAAAAGTAGAAGATGGGAGCATAAGCAAAAGGTTCTGTGAATCAATTCAGGTTAGCCTTGATCAAGTTGATCACATAAGCTGGAAGTTCAAGATAGTAATATTATGGAATGTCAGAACTGAAGGAAGCTTAGAGATCATCTAGTCCAAAACTCTCATATAAGTAAAAAAATCCAGTAACAATAAATTACTTATCAAAGGTCACAAAGAAAGTTATTGGCAAAATAAATGGTATAGCACCTGTTTTCTGCCTCCTAAATCAATGTTGTTTCTATAACACCATGCTAATACCCATCTTGGTCATCTATAATCTCATGTTTTTTACTCTACATGTAAAAGATAAAAATCTTTATTTTAAATTATTAAATTAATATCCCTCTCCCTCTCTTATCACCTTCATTGAAAAAATAAAAATAAAAACCTAGTAAGAAAGGTATAGCATTAAAAGTGAATTTATTTGAAGAATACAAAAACAATTGAAAAATACAGTCAGTAAAAAAAAGTATCATAGTTCACACTTTGCAGATAAGGAAAAAATATTTTTCCCTTTTGGAAAATGAAATAAAATTCTTATTAAAATAGTGGAAACATAATATCAACTAAACATATTTCCCCCATTTGAAGCAATTTCAAGGAAATAGGAAAAATCAGCAAATAAAAAAAGTAAAATGAAAATGAAATGAAAAAATATATAGTAAGGCAGGCTCTAAGAAAACAAATGAATAAAACATTAAACAACAAAATCCTTCAATACAGGAAATGTGAAAATGTTCAGAGGGGGAAAATATTAGGCACAATATTTCCAATTATATTTTGAACTTTCAAGGGACTTGGCAACAATATCTGCAGCAATTGCAAAGCCTGGAGAAGTTTCAAAGAGACAGTAGTCATAAGTGTGACCTTCACTAGGCATCCTCCCTAGAGATAGTGAAATTTTAAAGAAAATGGACTCTCTCTCATATATATATATATGAGAGAGAGAGAGAGAGAGAGAGAGAGAG